>NC_136520.1:12884655-12897155 GCF_053919585.1 Euprymna scolopes
TATGAAGTATGGAGGGCAAGAATGCCACAAATGCATTCCTATAATCAAAAAAATGATATTATGGCAAAATGTGGTGGTATGTAAAAAACAATAGATTCCATTTAAACGCGAAATCCGCGCCCTTCCAATAAAAACGAAGCTAACAAACTGTTCGTCCTCTATTTCTGAATATATATCAGTAGGGCTAGGACAAGAGGATATTCTTTTTATTGTTCTGACTCTCGAGTATATATCCGATGCAGTTAGACACAATCAATCGAGAACCACATCGCTCGATCTAAAAACATATAAGATATAAACCGATATATACTCGAGAGTTAAAATAATGAAAAGAATATTCTCTTATCATAGCCCTATATATCAGTAAGCCATTTGTTACCTATAATTAAATAAAGCGGCAACAACCTTTCCCAATGTGAGAGGAGATACCCCTTTTTTCGTATCTATGATAAAAAGCGTATGACGGTGACAACTTTGCGATGTACACTAAAACGTAAAACAAGATGACGACGTTTAAAAAAAAACTAAAAAGACACACAAAAAAAAAAAAACACTCACTTCAGTCGTTCATCAGCGAACTACTTAAGTAAGACTCCTTGACTTGTTTAATTTAGTGGTCTGGACTTATTTATCTCTCGCGGACGAGAATTCCCTATAATTAATGCGTACTATATAAGGTGAACCGGGATGATGAAAAGAAAATGTAAGACAGCATCGAAATGCAAACCCAATAAATAATTTTTTAAAAAAACCACAAACGTCACCTGTATCAGTTGGTGATCCGTAACTTACCTATTTACGAAACTTTTGTCGTAAAATATTCCAATATTAGATAGGGTATGATGTGGATCGCTACGTCACAGAACGATTTCGGGGGAAGCATGAAATTAGTTAGGAAGGATATTTTTCGGTGAGTAAGAGAATGAGCAGACCAGTAAAAATAAAAAGCGTATGTATATGATTCCTCAACATTATGTATCGCCATACTTCTCGTAGAGGCGACGAGAAAGCAACAAATGTCGGCTAACACTATAGAAAAGTACAGACTCACACTCTCCTTCTAAGGATGAGAAACGATAACGCGACTTAAATCGTGAAAAATCATAGTGACAAAATAAATCCCATTTATCAAGAAGGCAATGAGACTTGTGTCTGTTGCTATGCATTGAGAGAGCTTCTGTTCAAGATGCGATGAACAGCTGGACACAAACCACTCAGGGAGAGACGAATGGGGGATGGGAACAGGATATAACATTTATGATCGGTTTCATTTTTATCACTTTACCAGAATGATTGACGTGGCGTAATTGAAATCATGGACGCAATGTGAAACCTTAACCTTCAAATCTAACTTATTTTTTTTTATATATCTACCTCTGACGATCCTAATTATTCGTATCTCTATCTCTATCTTAACCTGTGTCTCTACTATTAGGTAAAAATAAATTTGTATGTGTGAGTCCCTTCCTCATAAGTTTAGAAACGGATGAACCTATCTTTTGCAAATTTCATGTAACAGTTAATGTTAATATCAGGCAGTGTTCATTACTATGTTCTGGAGAGAAATTTATCCGACAGTTATCAAAAACTGAAAACAGTCAATTCCTAAAAAATGGTATTTTTCTTATAGATGAAAAAAAACATACGTTTTACGGAGGAATATTTACGTTTCACCGGTAAGGGAGATAATAGAATCTTAGCAAATGGTTTCTTCTTTAAAAAAATCTGAATTATTGACATCTAGAGATGAGCGTGAGCGCTAGAGCAATCGACTGTGTAAACCGTTTAGATTTCCTATTAATGAGTTCAATTTACGAAGCGGTAATATTTAAAATCGCCGCAAATCACTTCTGTTTTTATATTTTAAAAGTAAACATGAATCTAAAGTGACTTTTTCAGAGCATTCACTGTCAAGCCCAAAGATCAACTTAAGTGATATCGTAAACAAACACAGACAAAATGTGATGAACGGCATTATTATTTTTTTTATAATTTTATTTCATCTTATTTGTTTCTGTTTGTGTGAAATTGTCCACCGCGAAAATTATTCCTCGTAATATGTAATATTAAATAGATGATTGATTATATATAAATACATACCCAATCCCCATAAATAATAAAAAAAAGTATGTTTAAGCGTATTGTACGACCCGGGTAAACCGTGCCCATAGCTAGTATATAATAAAAGGGGATAAAAGCGAGCCATGATAAAAAATTGAGATAAACCCCAAAACAAAAGACAACCCCGCAAAACAAGTCCAGCTCTTGTCAAATAAAAATGAGCTCAACCTGCAAAAGTGATTGATAAGTAATCTTATCTACTTATTTTCCATGTCTCACTGACTTTAGCAAAATAAGGTGTAAACCATTATAACTATTTGCTACTATTTTCTCCTATGAAGAGATGGTAGACATCGAACTCCTATAGGATAAGGAATTAAAATATCTCTAATGGATTCTTTGTCTTGCATATAATAATAAAACTATTTTGATCTGAAACTCAAACATATCACGTCATGAATTATTACATTCATTGAATGACTATAATTTTACTTATTTGCTCTATCTTGTATATCGAGCAATTCTTATTTAGGTAGGATAATACTTATAGAATATTACTGCCAGTAATATTTTGTAAAACTTATAATCAGAGGTTTTCATACTAGCTGATTGTTAGATAATTTTATTCTGAAGTGTATATATATATATATATATATATATATATATATATTATTCTATGACAATACATACATATATTATACTATACTATATATACTATATAAAAATTTCAACTCATATATCAATGATATAAAGCTGAATGTGTGTGTGTGTGCGTGGGTATGTGTGTGTGTGTCTGGTCATGAATAGGCTCCTATATGGTTGACTATTTTTTTAAAAAACTGACTATATATAAGGATAGAAGATGTATCGAGACACAGGAATGGGTATGTTTGATCTGACAGAACGGTGGTTCATAAAATTGTGGGGTCTGTATTCAAGCCTGGTCCACAAAGTATGCAAATAAATAATAACAAAATTTAAAAATCCTTAACTTTTTTTAATTTATGGGTTCCAGATGATCCCTAACTGCGAAAGTATGCATAATTTAGTAAAATACTGGCCAATGATGAGACACCGGATTTGGCCTGAATTAATCAACTACTAATCATGACTTTTTCCACTGTTTATATTACATGAGAAGTTTGAGGTATGAATGGTATTTAAACCATTTACGGAAATTGTTGCGGCTTTATCAAGTGGCTATTTATGGTCTGATTTTTTATAGGTATGCATTGCCTTTTGTGTATAATTTGTATAATTTTCACCTCAAATGTCATTTTAACAACACTTTCGTCGATATACCCTCTGATCTTCTTTGGGTGTATATTGCTCAACTTTGTGATCTTTCTGTCGAACTCGGGAAACCATCTAGCGAACTCGGGAATCATACGGAATTTCAAGCATACAGCGATCCGTAATGCAGTGGGTGTAGTACTTTGTAAAATGCAGTTGTAAATGTAACAACCTTCTGAAGGGTAAAGGTTCAATCCTCACTGCGGTCAACATAATGTGTACATATAATGAAAAACAAGCAATGGTGAAGAACTTAAAATATACACGTTTGACAATATAAAAACAATATAAAAACAATATAAAAACAATATAAAAATACGAAGCCAACAAGTCAGCGACTACTACGTTTAGTAATTGACTCTCATCACACAATTCCACACGTTTAAACGGAACATTTTATGGTTATCGTACGTATGTGTGTTTTGTGGTGTGAGTGTGTGCGTGTGGCGACCTGTTAGAATCTTGTTCGTAGAACATTTCAAAAAGTCATGATTTAAACGTAACGTTCAAATTTCATTCATCGTCTGCAATTCAATTATTCACCTGTTTTTTTCTTTTTTCTTTTTTTTCTTTTTTGCTTAAAATGTGTGTTTCCCCTCTTTTCGCCTATCATATCCATTTGATTTGAAATCATAACATTTTATCATTCGTTTTCTCTTTCATTCATGTTTCAGTTCAAAATTTTCATTTGGTTTGGGTTTAAATTAAATTTTACATTCGATTTCGTTTTCATTTTAATATTTTCAGTCATTTTCTAAATCTAATTTATTAATATTTCCTTAAGTTATATTTTATTTTAGTCCAATTTGATATTTTCATTCATATTATTTAATTTTTTTTGTTACTTTTTCTTTCATTTGTTTTAATATTCATATTTAATTTTTTAAATTATATTTTCATTCATTTTCTATTATGTTCCTATTATTTAATTTTTTGTGTTACTTTTTACTTTGGTTTATTTTAATATTTTAATTCGGTGTATAGTGCGTTCATCTTACTAATTTTCACTTTAATTTAATAAATTTAATTTTTAAAGTAAATTTTTATTTGATTTATTTTCATGTTTTCATTAATTTAAAAATACATTCACCTTATTTATTTTTACGTTACTTCTTTCTTTTGTTTATCTTCATATTTTCTATTAATCTAATTAAATTTTCTTTTGTTTATCTACATATTTTCATTCATCTAATTTAAATTTCTTTTGGTTATCTTCATATTTTCATTCATCTAATTTAATTTTCTTTTGTTTATCTTCATATTTTCATATTCATCAAATTTATTTTTTTAAAAGTTATTTTTTTTCATTCATTTTCAATAATATTCGCTAATTTAATTTTGAAGAAATTTTTATTTCACTTATTTTCATATTTTATTCAAATTCTATTACATTCGTCTAATTTATGTATTTATATACATATCTATTTATTTTCGCTTTTAAATTATATTTTCCCTCAGTTCGTTTTAAATATTTTTATTCATCTTCTATAAGATTTATTTAATTTTTAAAGTAACGTTTTTATTTGATTTATTTTCATATTTCATTCATTCTAAAATACGTTTATCTTATTTATTTACTGATCTATTTATTTTCACTTTTAAATTATATTTTTCCTCAGTCCATTTTTTTATGTTTTCATTAATTTTCTATAATATTTATCTTATTTTACTTTTAAAGTTACTTTTCTATTTGTTTTGTTTTCATATTACATTCATTTTCTGTTAGATTCATCTCATTATTCATTTATTTATTAGTTTATTTGTTTACTGATCTATTAATATTTCGTTTTAAATTATACTTTCCCTAAGTTCATTTAAAAGTTTTCATTCATTTTCTATGTTATTCATTTCATATCATTTGTAAGTTACTTTTTTATTTACTTTATTCTCATATGTTTATTACTTTTCTATTACATTAATCTGATATACATGCATATATATATATATATATATATATATATATATGTACATAAATATATATTTTTTTCTTTAAATTATATTTCCTCCAGTTCATTTGGAATATTTTAATTAATTTTCTATAATATTCATTTTATTAAATTTTTAATAAATTTATATTTGATTTATTTTAATATTTCATTCATTAAGACATATTTTCCTTTCGTTTATTTGTATTATTTTCAGTCATTTTCTATTATATTCGTCTGAGTTATTTTCTATTTTAGTTTATGTTTTCTTTGGTTCACATTTCATTTTGAATATTTTCATTAATTTTCTATAATATTAATTTTACTTAATTTTTAATACCTTTTGATTTGATTTATTTTAATATTTCATTCATTAAGATATATTTTCCTTCCGTCTTTTTTATTATTTTCATTCATTTTCTATTATAGTCATTTTAGATATTTTTTTAATGTTTATTTTTCTTTGGTTCATATTTCATATGCTTCTATTTTAGCTTTTATTTATTTTCATTAATTGCTTCTTTATTTTATTTTCCTCCATATTTTATTTGGTTAATTATATTTATCTTATATGTTTTTTTTTAATAATCTGTACGTTTATTTATTCATCGTTTTGTTTTTAGTTAACTTTTTAATTTTTTTTATTTGCATTTTTATAAATCTTTTTGCTTTTATATTTATTCATGAACCTTTTAATTCATTTTATTTTTTCGTTCCTTTGTAATTTTTTATGCATTCAATGTGTTAAAATGCGATAATAGCAACCACTATTGCAATGTATTCATTTTTAGATAGTCTGGGATTTAGGTTTCAGTATCTTTTATATAAAATTCACTACAATTCAACTTTGAATGATCTAACTTCTTTTCTTTTTAATGTTAAGGAATTGCAGCATATTTATGTGCATTTATTGCAGATTATAAATAACCTTCAGTTTCGGACATATCCAGGAGCATATTCTGATTTCCTGCATTAAAATACACTTATATGGCAAATTCCTTTGCGTAATCTCGTGGTTTAACAAATATATAACATTTTTACAGAAAAAGTACTGTACAAATGTATTTTCCCTCCAATTTACTTATTAGAAATTTAATTTTTTACACTACTTTCCGTCAGTTTTTATACTTTTAAGTAATTTAATGTTTAGTATTTATTCGTAAGATTTTAATTAATTTTGTTACGTTTCATATTTCCTTAACCAAATATTTCTTTCACAAATATTATTTTACTTCATTGTGTCTTATTCATTGATTGATTCATTCATTTATTTATTAAATCTATTAGTATAATTCAATGCACAAATTCATTCATCTTACCTTGCCCATTCATTTATTCTCTCATTCATATTTTTATTTGTGCATGCAGTATATGTTTCCTCAAATAATATGCAAATCACCGTTCTGTTCCGTAAAATACAACTTTCCCACCATTTTTATATTCATGTCGCTTTTTTGTAGTTTTTCTTTCTTGTTTTAAAAAATATATTTTCTAAACACAAACATGTATTAATATGGATAAATTCGTAACAAATATCAATATAGAGTATTATATACATATTACTACAATTGGTTTAAAATATTCAGCAGCGATTTAAGGTTCACGAAATTAACATATACACATTCAATCATGTTATGACAAACAATTACTAATATTCTATAAATATACAGTCTGTTGCCAATGACAGACGATAGAACTTTATAGATATTTTTCTATTACAAGTTTGATTTATTCAATATATTTTGAACCAGATGGTATCAGTATCGAAATTAAATGTATAATTATATATATATATATATATATATATATATATATATATATATATATAATGAATAAGGAAGTTCATGATGTTTGCCTTCTTTCAATTTATTCTTTTAATTCAGTTTATTTTATAATTCTTGACAGTATTTGTTTCATAGCACAAAATCCATCAGTTAATGCTGATATCAATCAGTGAATCTATTTTGCCCTTAACTCATCAGAAAAGTAGCAACAATCAATCGATCAATAGGAATACCGGTTATTGTCATTCATTATTTACATTGCTCTGTAATTACATTGAGCTTAAATAAGGATACTATTAGAGAATAAAGTAGAGTTTCACAGAAATATATATATATATAGTTGATTGACTAACATGCATATATAGGTATATATATATGATATATATATATATATACCTACATATGTGTGTATATATCTACATATATATATACTTATTTATCATAATAATTAAGTATATAAATAAATAAATAAATTAATATATATATATAAATAAATCAATCAATTAATATATATATATATATATATATATATATATATATATATATATATATATATATATATGAATATCTACGTACAAAATTGATTGGTTCCTGCTTGGCTTTCGTAACTTGAAATCGATGTATCCTTGACGATTTATTACATGTAAATCGTTTAACCCTTTCTAAGCCTCATGAATAGTCATTACATTTTATGATAACTGGAAAAGCCAGAATGAACGAACTCATACCTAATCGTAAATAACTTTAAGGAAATTTCATATTAGAAACAATTAATGTAACACAATTTTAACAAACATATAGAACTTAATCTGTTGAATGGGGCGAAACTGATTATCGTTTTCCTTATAGTTAATTGGCGATTATATAACAAGCTCCTCCGCAACATAACCAAAATTCCCGAGATAAAGCACTTTTTTTTCATATTCTTAAAATATTGTAAATAGTGGAATGCTTAAATTAATATTTCACTATAAAAAAATAATTCCAAATTTAGGGGCGAACGTAAAAAAAAGATTCAAGTCGAGGAAAAACCTTTTCCACTTAAGAATAGCATTGCAAATATATCCAAATAATTACTAACAAAAATGTGTTTAATCACATCAAACACTGAATCCAAATTAACAGTCTGGCAAATTGTCTTTCTCTCACTACTGTGCAGAGACAAAGAGATTTCTTCATCACGCATTGTAGTGTAGAAATGTCTTAAACAGAGTACTTAATATTTAGAGGTTGCTCTGTATATAATACATAATATGCACATTATATACATATAATATATCATAATAAATAATCCTACATATATGTACTCGACGCATCTTTTTGCCTATTCCAGCATAGTTTATATTTGTCATGTATGAAGCCAACGAATATACATACATATATATATATATATATATATATATATATATATATATATATATATATATATATCCTTTAATAATATCGTGAACATACAAAAACAAACAGACACGCAATGCAGATGTATTATAATAGATATATAATATATATATATATATATATATCCTAATATATATATATATATATATATATATAGAGAGAGAGAGAGAGACTAATATATATATATATAGACTAATATATATACATGTATATATATATATATATATATATATATATATATATATATATATATATATCCTGAAGCCCGAAGAATCCTAAAGTGGATTAAACGCGGAATATTCAGTGTAGCTTAATCGCCATATATATTTTGTAACTTACTATATATATATATATATATATATATATATATATATATATATATATATATATATATATATATATATATATATATATACCTTTTATTTTATCCCGGCATGATACTGGTCCCAGAAAGATGAGTTTAATTTTTACTAAAATAATCTCACATTCTCCGTTTCTAGAGAAGATTTATACAACTTTTTTTTTTTTTTACTCAGTGATCACCACTTATCAAGGCCCGGACGCCACTCAGGGATAAGGAGTATTGCAAGTACATTACGTTAGTGTAGAGATTTGATGCAGTATTTACTTAAGGGGGCGGTATATTAGGAATTTATTAACGTTGGACTTTAAGACATCCAAGTTGTAGTCCGGTGGGAAGCGGGCAGACGGAACAGAGTTCCAAAGGCATGCAGTTCTAAGAAAGAAGCTTTGTTCATGGAATCCACGTTTTGATTTAGGCACAGATACGTGGGGGAAATTTTTCACAGTGGATTCAGCTAGACGGGTGTTTTTCGTGAAAGATTGTTGAGGGGGACCAGAGATTGGAGTTCAAACTTTTATGTCCTTTCTCAAAAATTAACTATGTGTGATACCCTACACTTTATCCCTTATTTTTTTTAATTGTTTTATCATTTTCTTTGGCAAAAAGAGTAACCTTACGATCTTTTAAACTAAAATTAATCAATGGTTTATTTCGCGGCTTTTTTTTCTAAACAGCAAAGCGCTAATACATACCAATACAATCATGGCGTGTCTCTGAAATAAGAAACATGTATTTTATTTTTTTTACTCTACAGCTAGCGGATATATGTGTTCTTTATACTTAGGAATATGTAAGCCTAATACTTTTCATCAGAAGACAAGAAGTGTAAGGTAACAGATTCGAAACACGACCTCTAGAGATAATTATTAGGAACGAACTAATTGGTTATCTATGTAGAGTGTAATCACTATTAGTATTTATCTTTTTCCTTGGATACTCCATTATATATCCTTACCCCTAATGATGTAATCTCTCTTTTGAATGTACGATTAATTTTATATGCATTATATTAGTGTGTTTTATGCTTTCGTTTCTCCTTCAGTATTATACTCCATCTCAAATATTGAGTTCTGTATTATTCCGATAAGTCTCATTTTAAAGATTTACCAACTCCTTCTCGGTTTGCCTCCCCCTCCCCCCACACACAAACACCCACACACACACACACATATATATATATACATATATAATATATATACATATATAATACATATATATATAGATATTTAGATATTATAAATCCAAGCATATGATATTCAAAGGTATGAATAAATGAATACAAGGGAGTTGTTCAATAGTGTCCGAAGAAGAGCAAACTATTTTCTCAATTATTATTTATTCTTCGAAGGTAAAAACACTTATATTTGGTCGATACAAACTGATCCGTCAAGTAGACTTTGTCAGGCAATTAAAAAACAAAACACACTCATTTATTGCATCGAATTGATCAGGGTCGGATTACCAAATATTATTGACTGAAAACGAATGGTTGTTTGAGGTGACCAAAGGTAGCTGTTTACTTTCGGATAAATAATAATAATAATAATAATAATAATAATAATAATAATAATAATAATAATAATAATAATAATAAAAATAATAATAATAATAATAACAATAATAATAATACTAATAATAATGATATCAATAAATTATATATATATATATATAAATATATATATATATATACATATATATAAAGTGAATATTTCAACATGCTGAATGTTATAAAAGGTAAGATGCAAACATCTTGAAATGCAAAATAAAGACGGTTCTCATTTATTTAGTGTTATGGTGGCAACCACTTATTTGCATATGCGAATAACATAACACAATAAATGGCAAGCCTAGGTTGGCCTTGGTGTGTCTTACTCAAATGCCACCGGAATTGACGCCGAAGAGCGTACATGTCCTCCCACCAAGACTCTCAGACTCGACACCGTCATTTGTACATATTGTAAATATACCTTTTCTTTAATACACTTATTATTGTGTTATCTTGTTGTTTGCGTCTTCATTGTATTTCCTTACTAATTATTGTTCAACCTTGCAACCACATTTAGTTACATCACACTTCATAAATTAAAAGTTTGTTGTGTATAATATATGGAAATTTTATTGAATAAATGGATATATATATATATATATATATATATATATATATATTTAATATGTGTGCGGGTTTAGTGTGTGTTTATTGGTACATGTGTGTTAAATAATTAATTGTGAAAATTTATAACTATTTATTTCATTATTTTGCCATAAAGATGTATTTTAAAGATGTATTCGAATGAAAGATTTTTGTAGTTAAAGCCAACAAGTTTTTGTTCACATTTCCTTTAATAAGTGGCGACTCATAGCAATTTTATATAGAAGTATCTCGTCTATTAGCGCGGCAGGAAAAACACATTTTCTTTAAATTCTGGTCGGGTGAAACATATGTGTACTATTAGTCAGTTGAGTTGTTTTGTTTGTTTTTTGTTCAACTCATATTTCAAGGAAAAAGTGCCTATCAAAGCGAAACGTTTTTATCTAACATAATTTCCCAGATAAATTGCAAGCTTATAGAAGGTGAAGGAAAATATCTAAACGTTGGTTTGATTTGCATTTCTGAAAATGAGTTTAGAATAAATTTAAATATTTTCCAAAGACTGAAAATATTTGTTGGTGAAATATGTTCCTACAGAGTTACAACATTCAAATCGAATGAGAACACATTCCTTCTTTAATAATTAAATTCTGATTTATTATATCATCACTATAACCATCACATATCACAAATTTAGCCCTTATCCTCGAGTAATCATTATACCTTCCATTTAATAATACATTTGAGGCTATAAAACGTATTATGTAAAAAAAATATTGCCGAGGCTTAAACAAATGTTAAAACTGCAAAATTAACATTCTTTTTTTACTAAAATATTTACTAAAATAACTTGAATCTGCGCAGTATATCCTTTTGTCTGACGAATCTTTTCTATATTTGAGAAAATTGCATCGTCATCCACTTTTGTGCCATGAACATTTTGCGCTGATACTTATTTGTTTTCTATGAAAATAATTAATTGTTTTTAATACTTCTGAAATAATCAACTCCTGCATTATTATATCATCATTATAACTACCACATGTTCCTAGTTTAGCATTTGTCTTCGAGTGACTATTGGACTAAGTGTGAAGCTTAGTAAAAATTAATAATCCATTTTTTTTACTGTTAAACGTATTATATTAAAAACCTTACCGAGACTTATACAATCTGTAAATCTCGTTTCATTTCTAGTGTGTTTCTGCAAATCTATACGATTCTTACCAGAAATTATCGCACATAATAAACGTATACAAAGAAAAGCAAGACAAAACCTCCGTTCGCCTTGACTTCAAAAGCAGAAACAAGCAAGTTTCTCAATCTTAACATACACACACATGCGGAGGAGTGTGCTCAATTTATAAAAACAAAAGAGCTTAATATTTCAGCGTTTAAAATGAACCAAGTTTTAATCAGTATTTAACCTTCAGGGTACTGTTCCTGTTACCCCTAGCTCAAAGGATGACGTTTTGTGTAACAATCAAGTCTCGGTAATAAGTCTTCAATAACTAAATATAAAATAAGAAAAAAATACTAAAACATGTACCTGGTTATGGCTGACGGAATGATAACAATCTATTTTGTTA
>NC_136520.1:12907155-12909655 GCF_053919585.1 Euprymna scolopes
TGCAATCGGAAGCATCTGATCAGCTGACGGAAGTACGTGCGTGTCACATGGTTCAGTTAGCTGAAAAGAATAATTGAAGTGTAAAATTGGACTTGGAACACAACGGTTGGATTTAACAGATGCCCGTCCCTCCACTCCTCGGGAGGGACATGACGTGTCTTACATTGGAGACCAAGATAAACCCAGCGGGTCAAAAGACACTTACTTTCCATTCATTTGCGTCGACACAGCGAAAGTGAAATGAAATTAATATCTCACCAACCATCCTTTTTGGAGTGAAATACATTTTGTTCTACAGTTTTCCAACTTTCCCTCCCAGAACAGATAAATTTCGGATTCAATAAGATCAACGGCGCAGTGAAAACAAGGGGTGTTGAAACCCCATGTATGACACCCACACACCCACACACACACACACACACGCACACACACATCTGCACACACGCATTTAAACGATCATAACAGTGGAACATAAAAAAAAATAAATTAGGGGTCAAATAGTGAAGAACCACTATATACACTTATGTATATGTACACACATAACGATGGCCTCTCTGTCACAAGTAAATATCTCTGTATGGTGATATGGTACACTATTATATATATTTATATATATATATATACATATATATGTATGTATGCATGTGTATATATATATATATATGTGTGTGTGTGTTTTTGTTTGTGTGTGTATGCAAGTATTTTTGGTGGGTAATAGGATATATGCACAGGTTTTAGACCAATGAATGGACACTCTTGTGGATTTTACATCTGTATATGTGCACAGATTACGTTTTTAAATTTTACCAAATTAGTGGTTCAATTCATGAAACAAAAGGGAAAACATCCTCCCTTTATCCGTAACTTTGAAAAAAAAAGCCGAGATTGTCAGAAAGAGATCATAGAGCCCTTTTAAGGATTGTGTAAAAATTGCACGGCATCCAAACTTAAACAAACAATAGTAATCGTCTGGAAAATCACGTATGACAAATACTGTTCGCTAGGGTGTGTAGATGTTTCCATTGGTTTGTTGAACACCTGCGTATGCGATTTGCATCACTTGTAATGTATAAAGTAATTATAGACGCTGTTTCAACATGTTGCAATTGCTTCGTCTTTACAGACGTTAGCCATCCTAATACATCACCTCATCATAAATTTATTGTTAATCGTCAGCGACACTGAAATCACGTCTGTGGGCTCGAAAGTGATATTCTAACCAGCAAAGAGTAATTAATTAATCGCTCAAGAAGTTTTACTTTAACGATCATCGTTCCAAAATAAGGTCTTGTATTTTTAATTCAAAATTGAAACGTTGAAGAGCTACGAAGACTTGAATTGTACCATCACAACGAGCAGCTTTTCTGTTACATGATATTTTTCTACATAGCCACCATCATTCAGAGTGCGCTGTTTCTAGCCTGTTAGATGAACTCTTTACTTTATTCCTTCAGTGCAACACCGTTTGGCACACAATGTCCTACGTTTTCGCTCAATTACATTAATTAAAGTTTTATTCCATTTTTTTGCAAGAGTTATGGATGAATTTAATACAGTTTAGTTTTTTCACATAATCACAACATGTTCACAGACTATTACGGTAAAATTTGAGAAAAAAAAAAACTACAGCAAATGTAGGTTACTCTCATATCTTGGTCTTTACTTGTCAAAATGGGAGTTGTAATGATTAGTTTCACGAATTTTGTCTTTTCTGAAACAGTTTGGCCTTCAAAAATAGTTTACGTTTTTTCGAATAAATGAAAGAAAATAAACAAGCAGAATAATATATAAAAAAATTCATAAAGAACAGTGTATTAAGACCTGATAAGCTAGATGATAATATAATTGGTCTTAGGTCATCAATTTATAAAGAAAAATAGAAAAATCATTGTAAATGATATCCACTCCAAGTTTCGTCCGTGCAAATTGGTGAGTGTACGTAGGAGATATGAACAAACTCTTTTTTTGTTATCGTTTTCTTTTTCCTTTTGTGTTTTTTGAAATATGTGAGACTCACAGCCATGAATTGAGTAGTTGTGCCTGCTTGAAATTAAAAAAAAAACACCTTAAGATTTACCTCCTTTATATGCACGATATCGCCCTATTTGGTATTAGCTACGTCTCACCCGATTCACAGTATTGTTTCCTGTTTAAACGTAAATCATTAATCTGACAATTTCTTTCTCGGGGAGGTAAGCTACTTGATTCCGTTCGAGATTCCAGTTTAAGCTACAACCTAAAGAAGCAGTAATCAAATTTCAAGTGAAAGTATATATTTCTGTAAAATACACTCCACAGAAAATACACCTATAAAATCTGTCCCAAATGAAAATCGTCCCGAACCTTCACGTGGCAAGATGTCTTATTTGAGTTCACAGACATAATAAATATAAGGTGGACATCAGATCATAAAACCGAAGTATGGTTTTGACTTCATGAACGAGTTAAACTTGGCTTCATAACTACGTAATCGTATTATTATCATAATCATAATCGTATA
>NC_136520.1:12914655-13014655 GCF_053919585.1 Euprymna scolopes
GAGTATAATAGATGTCGAAATTGCGTGTTCTATGCTATAAAATTCCGGGCCCATAGGTGTCGGGCTTGTTGTTAGCAAACTGTCATCGTAATCCTCAGGTCCAACAAATAAATAACTTAAATTATGATAAAGAAACGAAGTATTGTCCATATGATAATAACTGGTGACATTTTCTACTCCATACGATGCTGTAGTATTATGGGACTCCATTTGTGTAGTTTTACCATGCGATATCTCAATCGGCATCGTCGTACATTAAATATAATACATATGCATATAGATGTTTACAAAATATATGGGTTAGTGACAATACGATTTCGCTATTTTCCCGATTTCCACACGATTAGCGAATCGGTCATACTTTTCAAAGTCAGATAGATTAAGTATTCAAACCCTTTAAAGTGTCCGCGTATATTCGAATAGAAATTGTTTGCTTTGTTTCTTCTGGATAACCGAAATTTGGGACCATATATGCATATAATTTCGCAAATGTGGCACAATACACTTGGGGTGTATATATTATAAATTCTAGATTTACTGATAGTTTAAATATAGCGTTGATCCGTTTATAACTAATAAGGTCCTATTTAAGAAAATATTTAAAACTTTGTTTTTAAGTTATTTGTTTGTATGAACTGTTATATTGCTGTGTGTGTAAGTAGATAATTTTATATTTTCTTTTTACAAAATAGCATTAAATTACATATGTATATATGCATATAAATATATATGTGTGTGTGTTCTTATAGCTATTTACAATGTTTCTTATAAATATTTAGTATCATATCACACATATATGTTTACATCTGTAAATTTTAATTCAAAATATAATAGAAAATATCTGTGCTAGCTTTGTTTTAAACATTTTATTTTCCATATATGTGTGTATGTTTTTTTTTGTATAAATAGATATTTGTATAAGTATTGTTTTTTACATATAAGTATCGTCCAATTTTGTATAGGTGTTCGACAATAAAAAGATATACCTATGATTTTATTTGTTTTAATTTTAATTTTATTTTTTACGTGCTATCATGAATGTTGTGTAAGTATCGACAAGGATTCTGAAGTGATGTTAATCCTTACGGGAAATGAAGCGTTTCGTAAAGTTTGAATTATACTATTTTTTTTCGTGCTCTTTTTAAATATCATTTCAAGTGAATTGTTTCATGCACATGAATCAATAAATAATATATATATATATATATATATATATATATATATATATATTAGTGATGGCGCGATTCCAATATTCTTCCCGATCTCGATACAATTATCGATTTCGATACAATTATCGATTCTGATTCCGATTCTTTACAAATCTCTAAAATATGGTTATTGTGTCCCGATTACAATAAGACACAACTTTGAATGTGCACATATATTTTTTAAACGTAAAAAAACAAACCTGTAAGGATATGACTTATCGATTTTACTTTTATTTGAAGTAAAAAACAATGAATATGTATGCTTATATTAGTGTAACAAACAGTGGAAGATGGTTTTTTAAAACCAAAATCAAATACAAATGATAATTTGATAAATAATGGAATCGTTTTTGGTATCGGAATTCTGATCAATCGTCTCAACACTAATTCATATATATATATATATATATATATATATGTATATATATATGTGTGTGTGTGTGTGTGTGTGGGTGTGTCTGTCTGTCTGTCTGTGTCTGTGTCTGTGTGTATATATATAATTTCTCTTCGGAGTGTTTACTGATAACACGTGGTATTTTTGAAAAATTAATTATTTTATTAAAAATAGATGAATATTGCAATATAGTAAAATGAAGCGTTTCGTCAAATAAACAAAGATAATTTTAGGGGGGGCTGTATTAGTTGTTTTCTGTAAATTATATATATATATATATATATATATATATATATGTGTGGGGGGTGAGTGTGTGTGTGTGTCTGTGTGTGTACTGTATAAATTGTATAAATATATATGGATTAATATTTTTTACGTAATCGTTGAAGATTATTTCATTGCAAATCTCCTCTTTAATAACACCCGGTTTTCTTTAGAAAAATAAATTTTTCAATGCATTAACTTTTAGTCCATAATCATAAATTATTTTTGGTCTTCTTCCAAGTTTTCAGGCGGAATATGATGAACATATGTGATATTCGATAGTGTAATCGTCCTTTATTATTTTGCATGTAAAATGAATCCAATACATGTTGTCTAATTGTGTGTATATATATATATACATTTATATTATGTATACGTGCACATATATGTGTATGCTATTTCATATCCCATGATAATACTTTTTTTATCAAATACCGTTCAAAATCTCGCGTGGTTTTCCACAACAAATATCCAGCATTAGTGTACAGCAAAGACAATTTTCAAACTCCTTGGCAGTCTTGAAATATGCATCGGGCATTTTTTATGTTTTCACATTTTTGTCACAATTTTGACATTTTTTTGTCGTCGTTTCGTTAATTCAACAATGCTTTTATTTGTTTCCATGGCAATATTTTAATGATATTTCATTGCTTTTGAAGGAGTGTGTAAATGCATGATCAGGTCAGATGTATCATTCCGTAGTTGTTTGACATTTCTACTTATAGAGTAGATTCTCTAAATATGTAATCACCAGGAGTTTCTTTCACCATCAAATTTTTTGGCTTTTCTTGACAATTATATTAAGCACAAACTATTTTTATATATTTTTCAGTATTTATATATATATATATACATATATATATATATATATGAAGATATATATATTTATATATATATATATATATATATATATATATATATATATATTATGAATATATATATATTTCGTAAACGAAAAAAAATTATATTGTTTTTACTTTTCTGGATTTTTTTTTGTTTTTTCTTTTGCTTTTTGTTGTTTCTTTCAACATATATAATGAATTTAATAGATTTTCAGTAACACCAATATTCCAAGTTGAAAACGCACAGATTCCCTGAAAAAACAAACAACAAATGTATTGTCAATAAAAAATAGTTAATGTTTAACAGTTTTTCTTAAAAATTAAGAATGAAGAAAATTGATCAAAATTAATAAACTAACAAAAATAATGTAGTTATCATATTAGGTCTCAACCGATGAAAATGGCACAATTTTCACAATTTTCATTATTATTATTATTATTATTATTATTATTATTATTATTATTATTATTATTATTATTATTATTTGTTGTTGTTGTTTTTGGTTGTTGTACTAGTATATTTTACCATATGAATTAACGCTATTTATTTTTAATATTGTATTTTATATTGTATTTTGTTATCAATGTAAGATAAACATTTCCTTTTATTTGGACTTATATTCTTTTATTTTCTCCAATATTGATTATTATTATTATTATTATTATTATTATTATTATTATTATTATTATTATTATTATTATTTTTATTATTATTATTATTATTATTATTATTATAACTTTTCTTCTTCTTCTTTTTCTTCTTCTTCTTCTTATTATTACTATTATTATAACTTATCATTATTATTATAACTTTTATTATTATTATTATTATTTTTATTATTATTATTATTATACCTTTTATTATTATTATTATACCTTTTATTATTATTATTATTATTATTTTTATTATTATTATTATTATTATTATAACTTTTCTTCTTCTTCTTTTTCTTCTTCTTCTTATTATTACTATTATTATAACTTATTATTATTATTATAACTTTTATTATTATTATTATTATTATTATTATTATTTGCTTCTTTCATATGTATTTACGTTTACTGTATATTAGAAGTATATTTTATATTTTGTGTACTAATATATGAATAAAATCTTCTATTAATCTAAGTAATTTATATATATATATATATATATATATATATATACCTATACATATACACTATATATATATATTTATATATATATATATATATATATATACAGAGAGAGAGAGAGAAAGAGAGAGATAGACAGAGACAGAAACAAAAAAGATAGAAAGAGGAAGAGAGATTGAAAGAAACGCTTACTTCAATATTGACTTAAATACATAATGCATGGTTGTCAAGTACATCGGGTTTTCAGTTTTCCTGATTGTATACCACAAAACAATTTGACTACTTTAATTTTTCACATAAATAATAAATATAAATACAATATAATTATTGTTTATGTTATAATTAATAAATAATGATTGTTACTTTTTACAAGAATGATGATATTTAACTATAATAAAGAAATCTATTGATACGGCGTGAGATGACTCGAATGTGTTCGAAAAAAACTTTTTTTTATAAAAAAATAACAGCAACAATAGTATCGCAAATCGCATATGTAATAGAAAAATAAAAAGAGGTGATCTGTTTAAAATATGAGGGTTTGTCTGTTATTAATTTAATTACATAATAAATATTTCGTAGGTTTTAAGTGTCTATTTATCGATAAAAATTGAATACTTAGATAACATAGTGAATTTTTAATTGCAATAATCAATTATGATTAGTTGTGTAGATTTTATATTGTTCTCCTTTATTCGAATATAATACATAATTGAATTTAATAGATTATATATATATATATATATATATATATATATATATATATATATATATATATATATATATATATATAAAGATGAGGAGTGGGTTTATATGGAGATTTTAATTTTCCTTTACTAAGAAAAGGATAACAGTTTTGTTTAAGATTTATTATGGCAAGAAATTTGGGGACTTTTATAAAAATAAATTATATATACATATAAATGAACACAGTTGGATTATAATAAATATTTACATTTTCTGATAAACATTTAATATGCTTAAAACTGTGGTTTTAACCCGTTTGTCGTAAATCTTTTATAAACACAGGGATCACTAACCAAAGCATAAAGGGGTCTATTCATCAACTAATTACAAACACAACGAATTTTTATTTAATATCTGAAATATAAAAAAATATCACCTTCTTAGCTTTATAAAATGAGACCCAAATAACATTCAAGTTGACAAGTCACACCTTTCTAATAACGAGTGGATTTGCCAGCGTTGTATCGTGGTATTAGCAATAAAATATTATATTTAACTTGGTCTATTCCATACAATATACAATTCGAAACTTTGTCCTTTATACTAATAAACTAGAAATATTAAATGTAAATTTTTAAAAGGAGAATATAAATATAATACGAGGTCTTCACCACGGCATCAAACTATTTATTTAACGTTTAATATTAGAGGAACAGATGTAAACCTAATATTTATTTACCTTATAATGTTGTAATTATAAATTTAATTCGATCCGGTTCTTCTTATATATCGGTTTATACAATCAAATTTCACTACCGTTTAAAATTTACTGTATAAGACATGTAGTCATTCCGATTGAAATATTTTCAATCTTTTATTATTGTGTAGTAATATTGATATAGATTATATCATGCATACATTATATATACTTTATGTATATACTTTAATATATTTGTGTACTACATCTATATACTTATATATATATATATATATATTACTATGTATATATATACATATATAATTATATTCATACAAACTAAATACATAATATACTATATATATATATACTTTTATGTCTTTACTATAATATATCTATATAATTTGTATATAAAATTATGTATATATATTTATAAATTATTATTTAACACACATATATATAATACATCACGCATACTATTCATTTTAACAGTACTGTATATATATATATATATATATATATATATATATATATATATATATATATATATATACTTTATATGTAATTTATATTTTTTATAGTTTATAAATATACGATGATATATATATATATATATATATATATATATATATATATATATATATATATATATTAATGTATTTCTATTTACGGTGTACCTTAATATATTAATACAAACTAATATTCAATATATATTATAATTCTATTATAGTGTATATATATATATATATATATATACTTTTATGTGTTTACTATAATATATTTTATATAATTTGTATATAAAATTATGTATATATATAATCATAAATTATTGCTTATCTCATACATATATATATAAATAAAACACATAATATGTATTTAGAAATATTTAGTGCATATATATATATATACTTTATGTAATTGATATATTGTTATACTTTATAAATATAGAGTGATATACGTATATACGTATGTATTCATATATTTTCGTAAAGTCAGTTTTAAATTAGTTAAGTTACTTCATGTTGTAGCGTAATACATTCATACAAACTAATATTTAACACATATTATACTTCTATTATAGTCTATATATATATATATATATATACTTTATGTGTTTACTATAATATATTTTATATGATTTGTATATAAAAGTATGTATATATATATGTATATTTTTAAATTATTATTTATCACACACACACACACACATATATAATATAATACACATACCCTTTATATGTAATTACGATATTTTATATACTTTATAATATACGATGATATAGATATATGTATACTTACATATATATATATATATATTCATATATTTTGTAAAGTTTATTTACTTTATGTTATGTATTCATATCAACTCATCGTTCTGTTATGATAATTGAGTTGTTGATATAGGATTTAATAAAATAAGAATGTTACTTAATGTTAAGTTAAATCTCTAAGATTCATTGTGTCCTACATTATAACGTTTGCTTTTCTAATATTTGTGAAGTCATTATTGAATAACTTTAATTATAATAAACTTGATGCATATATTATTAATTATTTAACTTTTATAAAGGTATAGGTATACTAAAAGCGTGTATTCATTTTTTCAACGTTAAACTATTTGTATTGTATTTCAATAACAGGAGTTAACATATCTTAAAAATTCGAAGCTCGAATAGCGATAGTGCAAATAGGTGTTAATTTAAACTAAAGCCAAAAGTTTCTTGATAAATGAAAATATACACACACTGCTTTACGGTAGTTAAAATAAAAATATTTTATAACATTTTAGTATTTTTTCTTTTCTTTCTCCGGAGGTTGTAAGGGATAAGCAATAGCGGTAAAAGGGTCCGTCGTTCTGTTCTTAGTATCTTCAGAAAACACTTCTTTCATGGGATTGACTTCTGATTCGAAAGAACTTGAAATGGATATGTTTTTTCAAAAAATATTCCTGCTGACGTCTAAGCTTGCGCTTATCCTCGGCTGCAACGCACATCACCGGATATAAAGTGCCACCTGCAAAACAATGTAAATAGCTTAAGATTAGAATTTCATACATAATGGCAAAAGCGAACGAAATATCAAAGCTATATATCTATAAAAGTTAACGTGTATGTTTGTGTGTCTGTGTGTGTGTGTGTACATTTCCCTACGCAATAAATATGTCAATTTTAAGTCTACAGACTCGAAATTTGATATACAGGGTACTGAGATGTTGGAAAATCTTTGTAATCGGGTTTAGGCCAGAAATTTGGCTGTTAAGGGGTCAGAGATTTGACATCTGCAAACTCCTCCGCCAATTTTTAGCCTATATGCTTGAGATTTTAGATATAGGTTCCTTGGAGATGGATCTAACTTAATGACTTGATTTGAGCCTTTAACTATAAATGTTAAGGGGTCATAATAGGGGTCAGAGTTTACAAAAATCGACCGCTTTTTTCTTGCTCAACATACACCCCCAAACACCCAGGCAACGCCGGGCTGAAATGGCAGTAAATAATAAAAATGAGAACACTTATGTTTTATACTCTAGAATCACTGCTTGTTTCAAGGCTCAGCAGCAATACAAGCAAGTTTTCCAACTTTGAGCTTATATCGATTATATTAGAGTCTAAACGGGATCAGTTTAAGCAGATAGTAACATGGTCCGAGAAAGAATCATTAAGTAGGGGAAAATGTTGCTCATTTAATGCCGCCCAACCTCACGTTTCCATGTTGTTAATAAACATGCCATGTAGAATTATGCATTACTAATTTTTGTGCCATATAGTTACAGCTTTGGAAGGTCTAGACGTCCCTAAACGATAATGAATGACAATCAGACAACACCCTGAGAACCAGTGATTGTAGAAAAGTAATCCCTAAGATGACGGTTTATCAAGAACTCGTTTACGTCGGGCTTTAAAACGACCATTATGTAGTAAGCTGGAAAACAGCCGTACTGTTTTGTACTGGAAAGAGAACAAAAACTCTATTCAATGAATTTTCGTTTAGTTTTAGACACACAGAGACACACAGATAATTTCGAATAGTGCTGCTGACATAACTGTTTCCACAGGCTTAGATTACTATTTGAGTTACATTCATTAATCCGTATTCTTTAGTAGGCATTCGGGCCTCGATAAATGGTGATTCCCACTCAATAAATAAGTAAAAAATTACTACAAGAGAACAGAATCAGGAAAGTGTTAAGATACTTATGTAAAAAAAGGAACGGACGTCGTCATAGCCATATTTATAGAAGGATATATAAGAGAAATAATTGGTGTTAAAAATCGACATATCCTGTAGATGCTTTTTTGAGTACAACAGCACTGTTAGACAGGTTTGCTTCTCTTGAATTGCTGGGTCATTTGAGTCTGTCTGTAAAAATTGCCTCAATTGTTTCTGTATTAAGGTTTTGTCGGACACAACTAATTCCGGAATTCTGCCGTTCCTCCATAGTCACCAGGTAATATATGTTTTTATTTTTTTTCGGTTAGAGAATTCCTTTATTGCAGTACGAACAAAAATGTTGGGCAGTCAAAACAATGATCCTTGGCTAATCTCTGAATAGTAACAGCATTTTATTGGTCAGACAAAAACATATCGTTTCTCGTTTGCAACTAAATAACGTAGTGGAATCCAGAAAAACTATTTACGAATGATTAAAATATTGAAATATGTCTATAGAAGTGAGATTTAAAAAAAAATCTTTTAATAATTTACAAGAAACAGAAGTAAAAATAAAGCAGAATTAAGCTATTTGGTTTCCCCTGAAAAAAGTATGAGAAAAAAACATTTTAAAGTAAATTTTAATATATCTTATTTTAGAATCCTGTGGAACAACAAATTCATTGAAAATATATATTACAGTCTAAAATTTATATACATATATATATATATATATATATATATATATATATATATATATATATGATAATTACAACACCTTGTCAGACGAGTGCCATCCCTAAGCCACTCAAAGTCTAGGAACCCAAAAATGATCGCATAGCCACATGACAATTTTTATAGACAAAGAACTGAGGGAGTATATATATATATATATATATATATATATATATATATATATATATATATATATATATATACGATGTTACAGAGTCTTAGCTTCGTACGACAGCAAAGTCTCCCTCTTTATTGTTTTTTATATCGGAGATTTGCTTCTCCTAGAAAAGTTGCCTTCACCACGGTTTACGGGAGTCCTCTCAACCCCAACCACACAAATATATACACACAACGCACACGGTGCTAGTTGGCCGTGGACCCAGAAAAAGGATTCATTCGCTCTTTGGAAGGTCTTGTTTTAACCCTTCATGAAGACTAGCCGCCTTCCTCACCAAAAAAGTTTGGTGAGGGACCAGTTTAGTCGCGGGTGACCCGACCATGAGGCAGGTAGTACTGGGTTACATGGTACCAGTAGCATATGACATGATTTGCCATATATATACATATATATATAAGCATGCATACATACATGCGTACATACACGTGCGTGTATATGTACATATGTGTGTATATATACATATATATATACATATACATATATATACATATATACATATGCATATATATACATATACATCAATTAACGTATATATATATATATATATACGCATCCATATATAGATATATGCATATATATATACATATACATATATATGTGCATATACATATACACATATACATATATATGCATAAATGTATACATATACATGCATAAATATATATATATATATACATATATATATGCATATATACACACCCATGCACACATATATACATATATGCATACACATACATAGATACATAGACATATATATATATATATATATATACATATAAAAATATACGTATATACATATACATATATACATATATATACATATATGGATACATATACATATACATACATGCATTCGAACAACTATACATATATGTATCCGTATACATATATAGATATATATACATATATTTACACACATATATACATATACATATATATACATATATACGTATAATTATACATATATCTGCACATATACATATACATGCATATACCTATATACATATAAATACATATGCACACATATATCTGTACATATACATATATATATATATACATATTTATATGCATATATGCACACCTACACATATATGCCTGTATATATATACATGTGTATGTGTATATATACATATATATACACATACATATATATTCATATATACATATTTATGTTATGCATATATATACATATATACACACATACATGTGTATACATATGTATATATATACACATATACATATACACATATACACATATATATATAGATATACCTATTTTTATAGATATACATATATATATATATACATACATATATATACATTTCTATATATACATATATATATACATACATATATATACATTTCTATATATAAATATGCATATATATACATATATATTTACATATACATAATATATATATGTGTACATATATACGCACACATACATATATACTCACACATATGCATATGCAGATATATATATATATATACATAATTATACAAACATATGCATATACATATATATATTTATATATATATGTATGTATATATATATATATATATATACATATATATACATATATACATGTAACTGTTTAAATTCAACATTTTCTCACAGTTAATTTTAGCCGATTCGATACGGTCTTTGGTAATGATGTTTCGTGATGTCGAGCTCGAATATGTCGACTGGTTTTAATCGTGACACCCTGAACTTGAGGTTTCTGCGAGGATGCACACTAGTGTATGTAGGTTTGTAATTATTATAGTAATCAAATAATTATATCTATATATATACATATATATATATAAATATATATATATATATATATCGTTAAAACACTGTAGAGTTTTAATATATGGTTAAGTGCAATTTTAGTCATTTAGAACTGCTTAAAAGCTTATCCGCTTATTCATTTTTCGAATAAATTCCAAACAATTATTACAGTTTTCAGACCATCTTCTCGACTATATTGTGAGAAAAGCATGCCTAATTTTCGTTCACTAAAAGAAAAGTTATAATGAATGTTCTGGTGTTTAAAATCGTCAAATAACGTAAGGCGATGAGCGACGTTTTTTTGACTAGTTTCCTTAGCAACAACGTGTCTTCAGCGACTACTGTTGCTACAAATTAACCGCTTTCGCGAAAAGAGTCGTAACAAGTAACACAGAGAGAATAAACGAAGGAAAGGGAGATATTTCTGGGGATTTTCTTGAAAGTAGATGAGTGCCGAACATTGTTATTACATATGTGCGTGTAATGTTTATGGAGGCAAAAAAATAGGACTGAAATTAAACACAGAAAAATTTATTGGAAAGCTGGGAAAAACATGGAGTGCAATTGAAAAATGCGAGCATGAAAAGCAATACGCTTAAGCTTACACATGGAAAAATAAACTACTAGCTTTTTAAACTCGAACAGAAACGTACAAATTTTTCTAGTAAAACATATAATAAATTTATAACTTAAAGTATTGCAGCATTACGATGGTGATGTTTAATTCAATTCATAACATTATATAATCAATTCTTATAAAACTTATATACGGGCATGTAAGTAAATAGAGAGAATAAAAAATGAATAAATAGAGAGAATAAAGATTAAAGCACCCGATGTTCGGCAAGAAACACCTGATAAATGGGGGGGGGTTGTCGTGGAAACTTTATGGAAATATTTCACAGGTTTAAAATAATTTGAATAGTAGTTTTAATAATTGTTATAAGTCGAATATTGTTCTCTTTTATGATTAAATTGATTAGAGAGGAGAATAATTATTTTAAATAAAAGCCAGTAGTATGTCAGAGTATAATATTCATCTGATCTTTTCGCATTGAACGACGGAAAAAATACACACATTTTTTTTTACTTAATCTCTTCCGAGACGGATTGGTTAAAAAAACGTCACAGATACTCTTCCGGCTTTGATAAAAACGTTACAGATATTCTTAAAAACGTCACGGATATTCTGCTGTCATTGCTTTTTCCATTGTCGTTTTTTTTTTTGTTTGTTTCGAATTTTTAATATGTTTCTCCTTCATAACTATTATGAAATGTAATTTTTATTATCATCTAACGATCCAGATGAAGGAAATAAGGGCACAAATTTAATTGAAACTAATACGTACACACACATACGTACACACACATATCCCTTATATATATATATATATATATATATATATATAAATATATATATGTATATATATATATATATATATATATAAATTTAACTCATTTTTACCCTATGATATTGCCCTTAATAGGATTAAAAATCAAAACATTTCATGCAAATGTAATATACACAAACTGCAGCACAATACCTGACGTGTGTTATAGGCATATTACTTCTCCACTTCCTCGATTATCGTAGATTCCTACATTTTTTTCTGCCGAGAGTTCACTGCCACAATCGGTTAAACTCAATGGCAGTAGTAAAATCTTTTCTCTCTAATTAATGTCTCCTTCCCCACCACCGCTTACACCATTTCCGGGATCGTTCACAAGGGACCGTTACGAAGGAACCCCGGTTTAGGTCTTCTTTATTCCGTAGTTGCTTAAAAAACGGAATGGAATTTGACCATGCCTTTCCGTCCTATGGTTCCTATCTAGTGAAACGCAAAACAAAATTAATCGATACTGACATCCCCACAAACATTAATTCTTATCCCACATCTACTTTTACGTTGCTTAATTACTATTTATTTTACTTCAACAAATTGCATCGCATAGTATACAAACACTCTCTTACAGAAATCCGTGTTCTGCAATACGACTTCAGTTTACAGATGAAACATCGTGTTTACTAAAAAAAAAAAAAACGAAACGAACTAATCTTAGATTACATGTTTTACTAAAAAATCAACTGGTTTCCAACTCTTACTTACGTATCCAACTTTAATTATGACACGTTTGTTTCTCTTTCAGCGTAGCCTCACCTAATAACATTTAGCAGCCGATATTCAGGTAAATGAACTTTTATATCACATTGCATTATACATCCGTTCATTTTGCCATGTAATTTTATCGATTACGCCATTCACGTAAAACGGACTTACAAAATGTATAGACTGTTTAGGCGTACCCCGTTAACTGTCTTCCACTGTAGAACGCCGGATATCAATATTTTTTTAACGTTTGGCTTTCGTTCATGAAATACACTAACAAGCCCCAAACTAGCCGAATGCCACTTTTTCATTAATTATGTTTATTTGAACGGTTGCCTAAAAACGCGAATAGATTTCCTCACTTCCTTCTATGCAAATATTCCTCTTAAAAAACACATGTACTCAGTTTAACTTATTCTCCAGCGAGTGGGGAGAATGAAACCATGAATTATAATGTGTGATTTTTTAACAGTTTTTGCTATACAAAATTAGTGATTATTTCAATTTTTTCACGCAAAAAATATACAGATAAAAATTAAATTTAAAAAAAAAATGGATTCCTTTTGTTCATTCGTATGTAACATATTGATGTTGACATTCTGTAGAGGCACTCTGATATTATTGGAGCTCTTTTGCTTAAACTGCAAAAGTATTTATCTAAGCTAGCAGGGACGCCCGACATAGCCCGGTCGTAAGGCACGCTTAAATATATGTTAATTCTTGCGGATTTCGTATTTACAGTTATAGAGTAAATGTTCTATCAGCTTTTATATAATATAAAGTTGCGACGTCAAAAATATCCATATGACTAGGGCGCATTAGCTTCACTCTTCCTTCCTTCCTTCAGCTATAATTGAAACCGAAACTAATGAAGAATTATTGATAAAATTATTTATTACAAGAAATCCATTCACCTATAAGTCTCACCTGTTTGTTTAAATGTATGGACGTATTTATGTCGGCCTAAAACTTTGACAGAGGCGACGGATTTTCACGAGATCGGTATTGCTTTGAAACTCGCCTTTTCGGACGAAAACTATCGTAAAATTAGCTAAAACCATTAATTAAAAAAAAACAACGCAAATAAGTGCAGGCACGTTAACGTTTATTTGTTTATTTTTGAATTTTTTCCAAGGTTCTGAAATATGGACGATATATCACAGGTTATTCATTCATTTAATTCATCACGTGTAGTTTAATAAATGTTTTCATTCCTCTCCTCTATTTTTATTTAATTGTGTAAATTGTTTTCATTTTAATCGCTTCCGACATAATATCTTGACAAGCGTCAGACGAAGGGTACTTTGAGGTTCTTCTTTTTTATTTTAGTCGATTAGTCATTTGTGATCTTCCACGTGACCTTACACGACCTTCAACCTCTGATCGCGGCCCAGTTATAATCTTAACCCTGGGTCGATGCCCAATTATGACTATCCTAGTCACCGGGTAATTAATTATGTCGACTGGGCAACCAGGTCTGCCAACCGTTGGTACGTCGCGTCTCCCAGTGAGTCCTCGTCAAGGCGTTGGAGGACTCTTCTCGGTTGCACGGTCCTCAAGGCCTGTTCTTCTTGATCGTCTTGTTGGTCGTCCTGTTGACTGGGTGTTCCCTGACGGGAACGGGATCACAAGTGGCAAGTAAAAGAAATAAAGTTACATGGAACAACAGCACATCAGCAAACAAACTCCGGAAGTTGGTTGATATATAATGTATTTAGGAAATTCATAAATGATTATCTACAGACGTATGCACAATTGAAGATTAAATGGAAGCAAGCAATTAGATTTGTGAATGAGCTTCTTGTTGTTGAAATACTCGGTCGGAGTCGCGGACCGTTGTAATTATCGCTAAGGTGTTCTGGCTGGTCTCTTCCTAGGTCCTCTGAATTCTATTAAGCTGCAAATTGAGCTCTATGGCGACCAGCGAGTGGGAGACAGAAGTTGGGTGGCTGGATTCCTCTACCGAGACCTTTTTCTCTGTCTCTCCAAAGACCTCTCTCTGTCTTCTCTCTTCTTCTATCTCCTTCTATCTCCTTCTATCTGATTAAATCGAGTTTTACAGATCTTATATAGTAAAACCCTTGAATAATGACGACGCCGACGTTCGTCTTCGACTAATCAAATTGATTGATAACAATCCACCTGATTCCTTCTCATTGGTCAATTTGGCCTGTGGCAGGTATTATTTTTCCGCCCCCAATTTCCAAAATCAAATTGACTCCTCCCCGACTTGGCTGACCCCGCCTTCTCGATAATGCTTTTTTTCCATATTATCAACTGATAATCAGAGGAAATATTATTTTTTGCTTGTAATAGATCACCAGCTTTCATCTATTTAAAAATATCCGTTTGATACTCTTTCCCCTTTGAATTATTTGTTTTGTAAAAACATCCGTGTGATTTTTTAAAGAAATATTCTTTAGATGTCAGAATTTCCCTTAGCGCCCAAAACAATTTGCCAAAAGACATTTTTAGATAATTCATATTGAAAAACAATTCATGTCGAACCTTGGGCTGACGTCATTAATTTTTTTATCAGGCCTTATCTGTTTCGTGTGTGTGTGTGTGTTTCTCAGATAAAAAACGATCCGACATTTCACCTGTCAAACAACACATTTCAAGCCGACCGACACTTTCAATCTCTGTTTCGGAATATTTTGTGTTGGCCCGTTTAGTTCAAATGCGAGCGTATTTTGGTTAAAAAATGTTTTAAGTAATCTTTCGCTTTGAAGTTTAGCATGTGATTTCTATTTTTATCCCCCGACCGTATGGTATCTCAAGAACAAGATTTTGACACATAAAAATATTAACTAAAAAAAAAAAAATGTTTTTCTGTAATCGGTGTTCGCCCGGGATTGAATATTACATTCAAAATTAAAAAACGTCACATCGACCCTACTGATCTGATTTGGCCCCTCTTTGGTGTTACATTTTGATTATTTCTATGTCTATTTTTCTCCCTGCATCGATCCCCCGAATGCTAATAACTCCATTTCCTATTTTAAAAACGTTAATAAAATGTTGTACCACAAAACACCTTTATATCTATCTATCTATCTATCTATCTATCTATCTATATATATATATATATATATATATATATATATGCTGATTATTGAACAATGAGTTTGTAGATTATATAGAACAACTTTTAAAAAATTTATATTTAGATATTTGAAAGGTGATTCAGTTTCACATATAAGAGATCCCTTTTTTTCAGAATCGATTTACCCCCCTCCCCCATTTAATATTGACTCCATGCCCCCCCCGGCATTATTATTATTATTTGCTTTTTCTGGAGGGACTTTTCACTTTGAGAAAAATTTGATCTGCTTACCGTCATTATTTCTTTATTTTATTATAGCACTAGTTTACCCGTTGGCTCTTAAAGGCTACAATTAAAACTGTCCGTTGGTTTGTTTTGCTTTACGGCATATCGACCATTTTCAGGTTATTTAATGCCGAATCCAAAGATTTTCACGAAATATTTTTTAATAGAATATATTTGTTGTTTTCAAGTTGGTTCATATTTTACCCATAGTTGAAACCCTAACAGATTCTACTACCCCGGGCCATAGTTGACCTGGTAGCAATGGCAATTAAAGGGTGGCTCTGTACTCTGCAAAGCCCGCAAGCTGGGGCCTCACCGCTGGATAGAGTTTTAGGTCATATTCAGGACCCCAAAAATGTGCCAAATACAAAGTGATTTTAGTATTATATTGTCTCTTATTGTCTTTAGAAAAATCTTTTAAGTCATGCGAGTAAAAATAAATCCCGGGAAGCCTCTAGAGCATTAGTGCAAGCACTAATTAACATTAAAGAGACCCTACTAAAAGCACTACGAAAACTAAGTTTCTACCTATCCTCCTTTTAGAAGAGATGAAATTTGTTAAGTAAAGCCAGAAAAAAAATAATCGTAAGAATTCACAGGAGCGTTACTAATGTAGTATATATTGTTATATATATGGCTATAGTAATATTTTTATATTTATACTATAATCAGATTTTTTCACTAAACCGGGTTTAATTACATGTATATGTGATAAAAACACGTTAAAATAAAGTAAAACAAAAATTGTACTTGACTTCGTGTATGCATTGAATAGCAGTAGTTTCTTTTAATATCGGATTTAAAACAAGAAAACAGTGCGGCCATGAAATAAGTAAACAGACGAAAATTTTGAAATCGGAAGTCAGAAACCATATTAAACGCATAAGCAAGCAAGCTGATCTGAGTTATAGATATATAGAGAAACAAGAGTGAGGAAGAGATATATCGAGATAGATAGATAGATAGACAGACAGATAGATAGATAGATAGAGAGAGAGGGAGAGAGAGCGATCAATGCAGATAATATTAATATTGGTTGGATTGAATTGTCGATTATTTTTCTAATGATTGAACGAATACAAGATAATCACAATTACGAAAATAGAGATTTTTAATGGAAAAATATTGATTCACAGAAAAGAAAATTAACTCATCTTTAATAGTTATTTAGAATTCTTTGTAGGAAGAATTTCTTTTCAATTTGTAAAAGAATCGTTATAGACCGGTTATAATTACTGTAGGTAATTCATCATATGCCGCATCCTCATCAGAATCAACTCCTCAAGTACAACCCTTCATCATCATAGTAAGGATGTTATTTTTTCCAGTTTTCTTTTTTGAACCAAAACTATACACGCTTTCAAATGTACGTTCACTTGTCGTATATCTTTGTAATAATGCACACTTACAGTAAAAACAATAAAACCCCGCAATACCGCATCTATATATGAAGGAATTATTGCCCTAGAAAGAATGACATAATTCCATTTCCGTTTGATAAAAACCGGGTTTCTTTCTGTTGCAGACCATCTTCTATCATATCTGAGAGGAGATTGGAGATGCGCCGCTGTACAACTCATGTTCTCTACTCATCCAAGTTATGACACCAGGACCATTGCCAACACCTTTTAAATGCAAATCCGAACTGTTTATCGCTTGAGGGAACAGCTGAATGCACCAGGAAGACCCGGATCAAGGAGTTCTTTTTTTTTTTTTTACACAGTGATCACCACTATATATATATGTGTAAAACATCCTATTTAAAGTCGATTATTCTTCTGGTTTGCTGATTATTTTTCATCATTAAATTGCACAATGAAAAATGGTAGATTGCATTCATCCAGTAATCGGTTTATCTATCTATCTATCTATCTATCTCAATCTCTATCTAACAAGCAAAATAAACAATAGATTGAATCGTGAGAAACGATTAGTAGAACGAGATGAAGGTGCAGAAAGGGTAAACTGGCCACTGGGTTACTCGAATCAAACTCTATGAACGATCCCGTTGCACCGGAAGGTATACAAACGGGAAACATCTCTTACTTGTCAGGAGTTCCGGTTTGAATAAAATGATTTAATTTTAGTGATTTCGTTCTTAGACGCAGAAAAGGAAAGATAGGGTTAAAAGGCTCCTCTTAAGGGTGCGACGATTTCCAATCGGAACCACAAGCAAATACCCCCATTAACTCCAGTCTGCTGTAACGAAACGCCTGGGAGTGGACCATTCGTCTTGGGTTTCTACTTTGCATGAGTCTTTGTTTTAGTAAAACCAGCTCCGCCAGGACGTTGGCGAATATCCCAAAAGCTCCGGAGAAAACAGATGCGCTTTTATGTATATGTTGCTATACGTTCTCTCTCTCTCTCTCTCTCTCTCTCTCACACACACGCCCACACATACACATACACACGCACGCACACCCACAGACACCCAGTAAGAGAGAAGACGGGCACAGCTGTTAAGACAGAATTAGAGACTAGGCTTCACGGTCTGATTAAAAAAAAGTTAAGCAAACAGTTAAATAAAAGAGTTAATACGCAAATTGATAATTAAGTAACAGATTGTTTATATTATATGACAGAAATATCAAAACATTCATAGTATAATAAGAGTTATTCGTATATAGGTTTTAAATTGAAGAAAAGCCACTACACTTATAAGATTGAATGATGATGATACGTCAAACAGGCCAATTAAGAAATGCTAACTTCATTGTGTTGATCTCAATTTATTTTATGTTACCGAAAAAAACATTTGCATGAGAAACATTGCTTGTCATATAACTTTAAACTGAAACATCCCAAGTGTGTGCAAATAGTTCATTTACGCGTAGCGGTTTTTTGACTATTACCGTCGCGTTTCTCATGGGTTTCTTTATTATCTCGCCTATACTTTTTTTTTCATGAGTAAATGATATAAAGAAAACATCTAAACTTTGATTGACACATCTTTTTTATGATAAAACATTATGTATAGAAATAATTTAATATATATGGTGTTCAATATTTAGCGTTATAACTTTTATTATTATCTTTATTTAGTGAATTTTCATTATTTTGTATCCTTTCCTATAGAAAAAGTCTCTCCTTTCCAGATGTGTATAGATAAAGTTTAGCTTTTTATCATACAAATTATTAACTTTATATAAAGAATGTTCAATATTTAGCGTTACAACGTTTTTATTATCAATATTTAGTGAATTTTCATGAGTTTTAATCCTTTCTGGGTGTATATAGGAAAAGTTTTACTAAGAGATTTCTTCTGATAATAAGACCCATGATTTAGCGAGATTAGCTACAATTGTAGAGACATTCATCTCCTTAAAACATGCAAAATTCATTGCAAAGACCTTAAATGTTAACCGAGTGTTATCGTGGGTAGCAGTAACATGTTTCAAAGTAACTGGTGAGATCAATATATTGTGTTTATCTTGAAGAGTAAAAAAAAGCTTCTTACCATAACAATTAGGAAGCTCTGAAGCAGAAATTAGGTGAGCAATGGGATGATATCCCATCAAAATGATTTCTGACTCGTGTAGAGCACAATGCAGAACCTACTTTTCAGGGAGCTGAGGCCTTCTACATAAAAACAAACAAACTTATGGCTAACTTGTCTCTACTTGTGAGGAGTGGATGTGTTAAGCAGGTGCTTGTGATTTGGAAAATGTTAAAATGTATCAATCTGGTATGACTCAAGACAAAAATGACAGTTTATTTAAAATATTGAATCAAGTCGAAACATTATAAGACCTTAGAATTTGAAAGGTCACACTAAAAAGTACTCATGGATACAAAAACAAAAACATGGCTAAACGTTATGTATGAATGCCCACCTCCCCCTCTCTCTCTCTCTTTCTCTTTCTTTTCTCTTTCTTTATCTCTCTCTTTCACTTCCCTTCTCTCTTTTCCTTCATTAAAAGAGAGAATTAATATTATTCTATTGTTTTAAAACAGTTGAAGCTTGGATCCTTGGGTCAGCGGATTCAACATAGCGTGTGTCTGGTTTCAACAGGTATTTATAAAAATATGCTACTCATTGTTAAATCTTAAATAAATTATATATATTTTTATAAAAATGCATTTGTTCGCTATTTTTGTATATGCGCTAAATTCCCGCATAACATTTATGCCGACGACGGAAAGATGCCTATAACGACGCAATGAAGACAAAAAGCGACCCATGCAAAACGGTTATAACCGACGACATATCGACCCGTGGTGTTTCTGTTTCCATGTGTCTATCGTTTGAAATCGTGTCTAACACCCAGGGAGCTGGTTGCCTTCTCAGGGCGTTCCTTAACCAAATAACTCTCCCCGGAAAGCGATAGTGTCATAGGGCATTCACTAAGCATTTGAGGCAAGTAATGAACCCACGTATACAGTTTATATAATTTGAGATATAGTAATACTATTGTATATATTTATGTTGGGGTCATCTACATTGTTTAATTTGGTTGATCAATATAAGCAAAAACGTTGTAATATTAATTATTGAACACCCTGTATAAAAGAAGGGAGATATACCAACGTTGAACATTTCACTTCTAAAAATCTCGGCATTCGCATGAATAGAACTAACGACGATACAAAGGTTCCAATTTGCATATGCTAAAACCATTTGTTAATACTCAGTTCTGTTTTTTTTTCTTTTTCTTATTTAACAAGAAAAGTACGCGTTTGCAGAAGTACGTGTCCTTATCATATATCTTTTAAAGAAAACATCCTAAGGGCGTGCAAAGGGTTTGGATGTGCACACCTCTATTGAATACTGATAGGATGCGATCGACAAATCAGTCGCTGCCATTTCCCATTCGGCCTCCGTAATTTCCGAACCAGGAAAAAAAATCGGCAACGCGATTGCATATTTACTAGTCAATAAAGCATAAAATCCATGTCTGCCAGGAAAGCACTGCATGGGGTCGTGATATTTTCTTTCAGCCTTCCTTCGTGTAATTCTAAATATATGTACTAAACACTAAGTTTAAGACATCCAAAGATTACCCTTCACAAAAAAAAACAGGGGTAATATATTCTCTTTATATAAAACTAGCAAAAGTACCCGTCGTTGACTGGGTTAAAAACCAGCCAACAGAAAATGGACTCTGATTTATGAAAGTATGATACGTAATGAAAAGGAAGGGTTGTAAATTTGGGTTGAATTTTGGGGTATCAAAACCAAAACAAAATATGATGAAAGTAAAAATAAAATAGATAAACACCATAATTTATTATACCACTAGCGGGGGTACCCGGCGTTGCCCGAGTGTTTGTTTCCGGGATGGGGGGCGAGTTTTAAAAAATGTTATGGTAGGTAAGTAGGAAGGATCAAACCCGGAGTTATGAGTAAAAGTAGGAAAATAAAGTGTGAAAAAAAAAAAACATCTGCAACGTTAACAGTTCGGCCACCAAGAAAAGTCCATTCCAGTTGTTTAGGAAAAAAAGAAAAAAAACGACTACGGTAGGTCGGCGCGAACGTGAAAATATAATGTGAATTGTCCAGCACACTAACCACTACGCCACAGAGCACTGCAGCTTAGTTTAGTGATTTTGAATAACTTCACATGAAAGAACCACGAAGCCAAACCGGTGTCCTCTTCTCAACTGTTCCTTGTAACCGATCCCCAAATGGTGTTAAGTGGTGGCAGGGGAGGAGGAATTTATTAGAGAGAAATATTTTACCGCTTCCATTGATCTTAACCGATTTAGGCCGTGACTTCTCAGCAGAAAAAGTATAAAAAAAGATTATCGAGGAATTTGAGAAATAATAAGCCTATAACACACCTCAGATATTGTTCTGCCGTTTGTGCATATTATATTTGCATGAAATATCTTGATTTTTAATCCTATTAAGGTCAAAATCCGACGGGAAAAAATGAGTTCATTTTATTTATATAGAGATACCTGTTCACACTGAAACACGTATCACAATATTCTGTGGATCTATACAAAACACCTTGTTAAACTTTGCGACATATTTCCATTCTATGGAGGTCAGGTGCGAAAGAACCCCCCCCATAATTTATTTTACCATATTACTTAAAAACGAAACATAATTATCCAAGTATACTTACGTAGATAGATATGAAAAGTCTTTATTTAAGTGTGTGCCTATTTCCATTCTATGGATGCCAGGCGCGAGCGGAGACCCCACACTTTTCCTATACCATCCTTATTTAAGTAAAAACATACACATCAAAGTATTCTTATGTACATCTATATCTAAAACACTTGTGAACGTTATTTTTTATTTTTTATTTTTTTTTATTTCTCTCCTTTGTGGACCAGGCGCGAACACACACCCCACAATTTTAATGAACCACTGTTCTGCCAGATAAAACATACCAATTCCTGTGTCTCGGTACGTCTTCTGCCATTATATATAATCAGTTTTTTAAAAAAAGTCAACAATATAGGAGCCTATTCGTGACCAGACACACACCCACCCACACACAGATACATTCATCTTTTTATTACAGATATGAACATATTTATCGATCTGTTTCAAAAACAACTTAGAATATATATATATATATATATATATATATATATATATATATATATATATATATATATGTATAGATAAACATGTATATATACATATATATACATATAGATATACATACATATATAGATATAGATATACATACATATATATATATATAGATGTACATACATTTTTTACACGATGATCACCACTTATAAAGGCCCGGAAGCCACTCTGGGATAAGGGTTATTGCAAGTACATTACGTTAGTGTGGAGATTTGATGAAGTTTTTACCTAAGGGGACGGTTCATTAGAAATTTGTTAACGTTGGACTTGAAGGCACCCAAATTGTAGTCCGGTGGGAAGCAGCCAGACGGGACAGAGTTCCACAGGCGTGCAGTTCTAAGAAAGAAGCTTTGCTCATGGAATCCACGTTTTGATCTAGGCACAGATAAGGAGTGGGGGAAATTTTTCACAGTGGATTCAGCAAGATGGGTGTTTTAGTCAAAGATTGGCGAGGGAGGACCAGAGATTGGAGTTCAGACGAGCCCATGCCATAGAAATAACGAGAAAACAAGGATAGGCTCGCAACGTCTCTTCTGTGGGATAGTTTGCAGGGTAGAGAAAAGGGCATCCCCCACTAAGCCACGAAGTCTATTTTGTACTCTGTCAAGTCAGGATAGACTGTTTTTAGCAGCTCCTGCCCAGATATGGCAACAGTATTCCCTCCTTGGACGTACTTGGCTTTTATATAGATAGAGAATAGAATCAGCAGTGAGATATCTTCTGGAGCGGTAGAAGGATCCCACCATCTTTCCAGCGACCTTGGCAACAGACTTGATGTACATGTTCCATTTCAGATCAGGAGTAAAGGTCAAACCCAGAAGCTTGTCAAAACACGGGACCTCACCCAGGCGAGAGCCATCCATCCCAATTAATGCCAGATCGGGATCAGAGCGTTGATGATGTAAGGATAGGAGTTTGGTTTTGGATGCATTAAAGGTAACCAGCCACGTCTTCCCCCACTGAACCACGCGCTCGAGATCAGAGGAGAGAGAATCAGCATAGATGTCAACGAATGCTTTAAGTATGTGTTTTGGGAGGTCATTGATATAGATCAGGAAGAGAGTTGGGCCCATGATTGACCCCTGAGGGACTCCAACATTTATATTGCAGGCCTCCGATTTTTGTCCATCGACCACCACTCTTATGAGCCTATCGGAGAGAAATGATTTATTTATTGAGAAAACATTTCCAGTTATACCGTAGCTGAAATCTTGTGAAGTAGACCCTTATGCCATACCTCGTCGAAGGCCTTTGATATGTCAAGAGCAATTGCCCTGGAAACGAAGCCTTTGTCAAGAGATTCACTAATCCTGTGAGATATACCCGTCAGCACATCTGCGGTAGATCTTGCAGAGCGGAAACCATATTGTGTGTCACTAAGAATGGTGTTTCTGCTGAAGTGGTTGGCTATTTCTCTATTTAATATGGATTCCTGCAACTTACTCATAACACACAGGAGACTTATTGGTATGTACTGAGAGGGAGACGACTTATCCCCTGAATTCTTAAATACAGGGCAAACTGATGAGGTCTTCCAGGGAGTGGAAAGAACTTCTCCTTAAGGCAAAGCTTAAATAGTTTCGTAAGTATGGGAGCAAGTTCTGGTTGAATCTTTTCCAACACTACAATTGGGATGCCATCAGGGCCAGTTGCTTTACTAGAATCTAGGTTCTTTATTAGCTTGGCGACCTCATGCACGGATATTTGTATGTTATCTAGCTTGTTCTGTGTTACAGGAGGAAATATGGGGAGTTGATGGTCTTCGTCGCATAGGTAAGAATTAGCTGCAAAGTTCTTCGCAAATAGTTTGGCCTTGTCTAACGCTGACGAGATGACCTCTGGTCCATTGATAATGGTTGGGATAGAACGCACAATTCTGTTCAGGATCCTATTTGTTATTTGCCAAAACTGGTGGGAACCAATCCGCTGATCAGCTACCTTGGATTTTACAGACTGGGAATATAGCTCTCTTGCATTTTTATTACTCTTTTACCGTGGTTGCTGGCAGTCCTGAAAGCAGCTTTAGTCTCAGTGCATCTATTACGTTTGTAGCTATGGAAAAAGTGATTTCTGTGCGCGATAGCAGCAGCACATTCTGGGGAGAATCATGGCTGGCTGTTAGGTTTTTGTCGGAATTTTTTAGATGGTATGAATTGGTCTATGCCTACAATTAACCATTCGGTCAGATCTGATACTATAGAGGGCACTTCCTTTTAAAACATGGAGTGCAGAGGAAAATCAGATATGAATGTACGGAAGCTATCCCAGTTAGCCATAGAGTATCGGCATACAGTACGGTGGAGGGGTACCTCTGGGGACTTATTTCGTTGTTATCTTTACTTATACGACGAAGTGGTCGGAGGATCCTAGAGGAGAATGAAGAATGAACGGAACATGAACATAGTTCAGGAGAAGTCAGAGAAAAAGGTCTAGGAGGCTTGCATATTGACCGGGTGTATCGGGCACACGGGTGGGTTCGCGAACAATCTGAGTGAGGTCATAGGCAATGGCAAAATCATGACAAAACCTCCCCTCATCGTCTGTCTTACTTGAATGGGCCAGCCATTCCACGTTATGGACGTTAAAGTCACCACAGATGTGGATGTTAGCCGAGGGATGTGCAGACAGTATGTGGTGTATTTTCTCAGATATGCTCTTAAAGATAGTAACTCCGCTGTTGTGGGGCCGATAGAGGGCAAATATAAATGCAGTGGTATTAGCAAGTGCAACCTTGAATCACATATAGGGTAAATTAGGATCTTCTCTAGAGGTATCCCTGTCACACGGGAAGCCATCTTTAATGTATGCACATATTCCATGCCCATGGCGATCTTGAGGGTTAGATTTAGCTGTTAAATTAGAGTACCAGTTAATTATGAACTCATCTAGGGACGTGGTCGGCCCTATTCCAGTTTCGCTTAGAAATAATATGTTCGGTTTCGTCTCATGTAATTGGGTTTCCACCTATGGACGGTTTGAAAGTAGACCCCTTATGTTGGAGAAGGAGACCTGGTAGTAGGGATCTACGTTGGAAGATGGGGTTCTAGGTATATTCGAGTTTTTATGCTCGAGATATTTCATGTTGAGGTTAACGGATATGTGGAATAGGTCGGCATACATGGTTTGAGCAGTACAGAGATGGAAAGTAAGAGAGAAAAAGAGAGGAATCTTTTTTGTAGCCCACGAAAAGGTAAAGCCTTAACAATTACCCACTAGTATTGCATCGAGAGGCCCCACCAGAGACTAATGCATGGTCCAGATCCACTCACCAAATGGCAATACAGCAGTCCCATTACTTGCCGCCTTCTGATAGGACAGCCCCCTTTGTGGTTAATTACAGGTTCGGGTCCCTGACTATCAGGCGGATAACGTCAGGCCAGAAAAACGTTTACCTCCAGCACCCTTACTAGTGACATGCCCACAAGGACAGACAGAGCCAGAAAAATTTCCGACAACTCAGACTTCTGTCTACCATGTACTACCGACCTTTAAGCCGCTTTTTCTTCACTATTTATCAGAAAAATCACTCATTGAATGAGGACTGAGGGACACAAATTGAGAAGCGAGAGTTACTGGAGCTGCCGATAACACATCTACCGTATTATCTACACTCCTTTAAAAAGGGGGAGAAGGGGAATGGGTACAAGTGACTTATTTATATCTAAGTAGTAAGTCCGGTACTAAGTTATCAATACAGGACACTTTTGATGATAATCTCCGCTCCCATATTAATGGGTGGAAGTTTGTCCTTATCTAGCGAGTTTGAATCATTTGAGTTTCACCTTATAATATATATATATATGTAGATACACATATATATATACATATATATACATGCATATACACGCATATATACATGCATATACACACATATATACATACATATATATACACATATATATATACATACATATATACATATATATGTATATATATACATATATACACACATATATACATATACATATATACATATACACATACATATATATGCATACATATATACATATATACACATACATATATATATATAAATATACTTAGATATATGCATATATACACCTACATATATACATATATACACATACATATATATATATACATGCATATACATAAATACACACATATATACAAACATCTATATACATATATACATATATATATATATATACTTATATACATAAATACACATATATGCATATACACACACATATAGTTTTAACAAAAAACACGACTTCAAAAATAGGTTGATAGCAACAATAACTGTATGTCCTTATAAGGTGCAATTGTTTCAAGACCATTTGCTCAATTACAAACAATATGTCGTTTGAAAACTTTCACAAGAACATCCTTTCTTCAGACGTATTAACTAAAAACTCTTTAGCAATAACACATTAAGGAAAAGAAACATGTCCTTTATAAGGAAAAGAAAATAAGTTGGTCCTTTGTGTGTGTGTTATAAAATAATTAAATGTCTAAAGTTACGCACATAAAAAGTAGCCAAACCCAAAATGCACGTAATAGATTACATACAGGCTAGAAAATAATGCCGCACACTTCTAAAAACAATACAGAAAGGAAAAAAAATTCCCGGCTCTTTGTAATAGATGTGAAGATTTGTATTGAGTTAGAGAATGACTATATATATCCAACGTGTAACATGTAAAACATGTTGGACACAACAGCCCCCTTTGAAGGAATAAAATTTAAATGTAAAACGGGTGTGTGTTTTATGGAAACCAAAAATAAAGAAGTCTTACTCAAATATCTCACGGTGAAACTTTTGAATAAAAAAATAAAAGTGCAATTGGACTCAGGGTAAGATATTTTGGTATTAAAGTTGATGACATGGAAGAAATGAAAAACACTCACACACATTGCTAAAATCACACAATGCAGCTCAGGCCGTTAACGATACACAAATTAAATTTGAAGGAAAATGTGCAACCGATGTGAGACTATTGGAAAAAAAAACCTCAAGAATGTGTGTACTAAGAAATACCATGTATCTATTGGGTTCGAATGAGATAAATTTGAATTATGCACGCACCGAATCAATTATTTTTGCAAAACGGGCATTAAATATACAACAGGCATCCAAATTTTGAAACCCAATTTAAAAAGAAACTTTCTTTGTTCTTGATCAAAGAATATACCCACAAGGCGCAAGGACACCGATGCTGTTGTATTAGAACAGTGTCCGATCACAAACAAAGAAGGCAACAATAAGAACCGTACTCTATCGCTAGTCATAAACACCCTCGCCAACCGACCTCGTCGTAATGACAATTCAACTACGAGCGATATTAAACCGGGTGCGAAAATTTCAGCTACACCGCAACAGATATTGTTCGCAACCCTATTTTTCCTATAATTGGAGCATTAGTTACCGATAGTCAAGGTCAGCCAACGATATTACATGTAGCAGAATAATAGTAACACAAAGTTCTTTTTATTTTCACAATATAGAGGAACTGTCACGGCGATTTAAAGTGCGTCACTTCAAAATAGACAGTTTATCATTTTAACAGCAGTAGTGGAACTCCACTTGAATATTATCACCTTTTTTCTCATCGTGTATTACAAGCAGGCGTCGAAGGTTGATGCTAAATTACTTGTGATTGAGATTACTCACGCAAGTAACCAATTGTTTTATTAACTTCTCGCGATTTGCACGTAGGAAAATGTGAATAAACTCTTTTCTTGCAGGTCAGAAGATAAAAAGCGCTCTTAAATGTATAGGAAGAACATTTTTAATTAAATAAAAAAGTAATAATCACCCAAACGGTAGAGACTCTTGAAAACATCTACGGCACATGTAAATTTAAATAAATTCTTATACATCTTTTAGGAGAAACCAACTTAGGAACAGTTGGTCTGGCGGACCACCACTGTTATCGACAAATAAACTTATCTGTATACAACAATTACCGGAGTCGATATCCTTTGGACCACCCCACCTTGTTCGTCGACGAACCAGCTTTTGTATGTTGTTGTATGTTTTTGTCTTCCTTTGTATATTTTTGTATGTTTTTGTATGTTTTGTATGTTTTTGTATGTTTTGTATGTTTTTGTATGTTTTTATGCTTGGAATGTTTTGTATGTTTTTATATGTTTTTGTATGTTTTATTCTTGGAATGTTTTGTATGTTTTTGTATGTTTTGTATGCTTTTGTATGTTTTGTATGTTTTGTATGTTTTTGTATGTTTTTGTATGTTTTGTATGTTTTGTATGCTTTTGCATGTTTTTGTATTTTTTTGTATGAGTTTCAGGCTTTTGTATGTTTTTTTATGTTTTTATGCGTTTGTATGTTTTCGTATGCTTTTGTATGTTTTTGTATGTTTTTGTATGCTTTTGTATGTTTTTGTATGGTTTTGTATGCTTTTGTATGTTTTGTATGTTTTTGTATGCTTTTGTATTTTTTGTATGTTTTCGTATGTTTTGTATGTTTTTGTATGTTTTTGTATGCTTTTGTGTGTTTTTGTATGCTTTTGTATGTGCTGTATGTTTTTGTATGTTTTTGTATGTTTTTGTATGTTTTGTATGTTTTTGTATGTTTTCGTAAGTTTTGGTATGTTTTTGTATGCTTTTGTATGTTTTGTATGTTTTTGTATGCTTTTGTATGTTTTGTATGTTTTTGTATTTTTTCGTATGTTTTGTATGTTTTTGTATGTTTTTGTATGTTTTGTATGTTTTTGTATGTTTTTGTATGTGCTGTATGTTTTGTATGGTTTGTATGTTTTTGTATGTTTTGTATGTTTTTGTATGCATTTGTATGTTTTGTATGTTTTTGTACATTTTTATGTTTTTGTATGTTTTTCATGCTTTTTTACTCTATTGATGTAATCAGTTTCCATTGTGACCCCTTAAACCAAATCATAAAAAGTAAAATAAATAACCGTGAAAATATTGACGAAAATTTCAATAACTTAAATATATTAAGGTAAAATAAATACTTAATAAAAGCAATATTAATAACATAAAGGCTAAGAGGTGTAGCATTGTATATATTTATGCATTCTATAATTTAGGAGTTTACAGTATAGCATTTAAGTTTCTGAGAAGGGTGTTTTATAATTCCTACTACTGGACTTTACGTTAGTAGCGTATCACTTTATTAAACGTTCGTATTTATTTCATTTATTTGCTTTCAATCTATTATTGAAAATATCCCTTTGTAATATTTAATTATTTATCCTTATTACACTTACAAGTCAATTGTGCTGCATTTTATTGAGAATTTTATATAACATATGATTAGGTTTAAAGGAATCTTAATACGGTTAAGATTTTTTTCCTAAATAGATTTTGCCCATTAAATCAAAAAGAGGGGTAAACTACACAGTTTTTCTGTTTCAACAATTTTTGAACATCTTTGTACAAAATTTCTGACCATTCAATTAAAGGGGGGGTAAACTACACAATGTTTCTGTTTCAATGATCTTTGGTTATTCTATTCTAGTTGTGTTTTTCAATATCCTCTTTCATTAAGAGATGCGTTATAGACATTTAGTGGAAGTTAAAATGTTGACGTTAGGGGAGTTATCACTAATTCTTTCGTTGACTGATTTGGGGATATAATATAATAAAGATTTAAGGTGATGTGAAATTGAATTGGCGTGCATTAGTTTTGTGGTTCTTTTTCAGATGGTTCATACATCATTTGTTGAAATATAGAATGAAGTATAAAGGTTTCCAGTTTACATTTTTCTCATACTTTCTGCTTGTTACTTAATTCTCCTGAAGAGCTTGCGGATAACTTTTTTCATATTCTCAAAGGTCGTAGTTTTTAGTAAGATTCTAGACTCCTAGAAGAGTTGTTGTGAGTTCGACCGTTGTTGACCGTTGATCATACTGATAAAGAGTTACTATAAATATGGAGAAAATGTTATGCACTTAAAATATTTGAAATTACTTTCACATAAAATATATAACTAAAAAATCTAATAAATAAAAAAAATATCTCCTCCAATATATATATATATATATATATATATATATATATATATATATATAAATATATATATATATATATATATATAAATATATATATATATATATATATATATATATATATATATATATATACAATATCAATGTGATAGTCCTGGGTTCACTCCTCGGTTTGGGATAGGTGCTAGGCAAGCAGCAATGGTGAGTTGTGATACAACGAAACACTACTGTATGTGGATGATCAATATATATATGTATGTATATGCATATATATATATATATATATATATATATATATATATACACACGTATAGATGTTAAAGAGCATCTCTCCTCTCTCTCTCTACCTCTGGCTCTTTCATACTCTCTCTATTTTCTCTCTCTGTGTCTCTATTAGATAGTAGATCGAGAGAGAGAGGAGAGATGCTCTTTAACATAGATATATGGGGAGATATATTTTATTACCTGAAAATATATACCAACCCTTATTTAAGAAGCTCAATATAATTACAGAGCAATATAGTGAACGAGTGGCAAAAGTTAATGATGTGTGCTATCTGGAAATGTATTCCTTTACTACAGTTAACATTTACAAGCCTTGACACTATCTGTTTCGTAGCCCAAATGAATCACGCAATTATTATATATTTTTATTTTATTTAATATATATTTTATATATTATATACATTCATTGATATAATAATTAAGTGATTTTGCGCTACGAAAGAGGTATTGTAAAAACTGAAAATTTCAATATAATTAAAGGAATAACTTATGAGATTGTCAACATTATTAATTTTGTCATTCATTCACTATATATATATATATATAGACAGATAAATATATAGATATATATATAGACAGATATATGTAGATATATATATACGTAAATATATGTATATATATACATATATATGTAGATATATGTATATATATACATATATATGTTAAGATATTGATATATACATATATATACATATATAGATATATACATATATATGTATATATAGATAAATATATATACATAGATATATAGATATCTATGCATATAAATAGATATACATATATATAGATATATATATATATATATATAAAGATATATATATATATATATATATAAAGATATATATATATATATAAAGATATATATATAAATATAAAGATATATATAAATATATATGTATAGATATATGGATATATATATATATATATATATAGATAGATAGATAGATAGATTTAGGTATACATATATAGATATATATATAGAGGTATATATATATAGATGCATATATATCTATATATATATATAAACATATATATATAAATATATATATATATATATAAATATATATATATATATATATACTAGCTGTACTCGGCCACGCGTTGCTGTGGCTCAGTTTGTTAAAATGGAACACATGTGAAAGGGTGATTCTTTTTTTCAAGAGAATGTACAAATTATTTTTTAACAGATGTAAAGAAAATAAACAGAAAAATAGTTCCATCATTAATTATGCAAAAAATAAATAAAATGTTGATTTAGTGTTTCACTATGCTTATAAATTACGATAAAACTTGCTGAGTATGCACTGTTTTACGGTTGTTGTAAAAATGGAATGGAAACATTAATTTCGCTTCATTTTGATCTTTCTTAATTTTTTAATTGTGCCCCCCAAACGAATATAATCAAAACAGTAACATTCAACAAGTGTACTTTATGTATATACAACACAAAATATTTATTAAAAAAAAAAAAAAAAAATTTAAAGTTAATAACGAAAGGGAAATAATTCCATTTTTAAACCAAAAAGTCAGTATACCTAACTTACTGTAATAATGCTATTTTTTTAAGCAAGAAGAAAAAAGGTAACTATCTAGATACGCTACTACAGAACACCGACCACTCTAATTTGTTTTTGTATAGTTAATTGAGGTCGCTGACAACGAATCTGATAGTCAAACTTGGGGCAAATTTACCGTTTGCATGGTACCCCTGAACCCACGAACTTTCCACTATTTTGCAGCTTCCGTTTATGCTACGCACATGCACGCTGTAGCATAAACGACGGCTTCACCAACGTTGGGGGGAGGGTATTTTTTTCCAGGACATAGAATATTCTAATTTTCAAAAATACATTATAGCGCTTTTTGTGTGGAAAATTTAAAATTAGCTTAAAAAGAAATGAAATAAGAAAAGGAAAGCACACCAAGTTGGAGTGGGGGGGGTTAATTTATCTGTTTTTTTTTTTTTACCTGGAACATCGAATTTTCACATTTTCCGTAAGTAACGCACCGACATTTACCCATTAGAACACTATTTAACATTTTCCGAAGATTTTAATTTGTACATTGGGGGGGGGCGGATGTGATTTTGGGGCGCGCGCGCCCCAACATCAGATTCCCCCTCCCCCAAAAAATTAGAGGGATCGGTGGGGTTTGTATTACTGTACACATAAATTCGAAAAAGTTGTCAAAAAACAAATATATAACAAACTAACATGGGCGCCCGGCGTTGCCCGAGTGTTTGGCTGTGTATACTGAGCAAAAAAAAAAAGTGGTAGTAGGAAGGCAGGCTCGAACCCGTACCGCAAAGGAGGAAAAGAACGAAGTAAAAACTAATGTTTATGCTGTTACGACCACCGCAAAACCGGAAGCGACATTTTTAAAAATTAAGGTTAGATAATATAAAGGAGATATAACTTTCAAAAATATCGGCGAAAAAATTACCCCCCCTGTAGAAAAGTGCCTAGTTGAAGGGGAAGATATTAATGTTTTTAGACAATTTTTCGATATTTGTCGTATGAAATATCGAACTTTAAAACGATACTGATCTTGAAAAAATCCGTTTCCTCTATTGAAAGTTTAAGGCAGACATGCAAACATACATACATACATACATTTATATATTGGTAACTAAACATTTTCGACCCAAACTGATAAAAAAACTTGCCCTATCTCTGAATACACTTTATGTAAAATTTCGGGCTCAAATCACTTTATTAAGTTAGATCCAGGTTCAAGGAACCTATATGTAAAATTTCAAGTGTCTAGACCCAAAATTGTCGGAGGGGTTTGGTAGAGTTCTTAAAGGTAAAATCGTTGAAATTTGACCCCTTAACAGCCAAATTTCTGGCTGACACCCATCACATCGATTTTCCCAAATCTCAGTACCCGGTATTTAAAATTTCGAGTCTATAGACTAAAAATTGACAGAGTTATTGCGTAGGGAAATGTACACAGACAGTCAGACACACAGACACACAGACACACAGACAGACAGACAGACAGACAGACAGACACGTTCACTTTTATAGATATAATAGATAAATGTTATCAAAGGCAAGATAAGTTACTTTTCTACCAAACTGGATATATTTTTCGTGTTTTTATTCAAGGTAACATATTGGGTTCGTATTACTGTACACATAGATTCGAAAACGTTGTTAAAAAACAAATATATAACAAAAAAAGGTTATCAAAAGCAAGATTAGTTACTGTCCTACCAAACTGGATATATTTTTCGTGATTTTATTCAATGTACCATGTTTATTCAGCTCGAAGACATACAGTGTTTACCGATGTATTGGAAAATTAAAGATGGCGTCTGATTCTCTCTTTAACACGGCAAGTTTGGAAAAAGGTGTTATAAATAAAAACCCAGATAAAATACTGTTAAAAACTCTCTCAATATATGTTACAGTGACATAGGTTGACATATATTCGGCGGGTTTTTAATAGTATTTGGTATAGTTTTTTATTTATCACACCTTTTCCCAAACTTACCGTGTTAAAGAGATTCAGACGCCATCTTGAATTTTCCAAGTCATCGGTAAACACTGTATGTTTTTCGAGCTGAATGTTGGGTTTGTATTACTGTACACATAGATTCGAATAAGTTGTCAAAAAACAAATATATAACAAATAAATGTTATCAAAGGCAAGATGAGTTACTTTTCTACCTAACTGGATATATTTTTTTGTGTTTTTATTTAATGTAACATTTTTATTCAGCTCGAAAAACATACAGTGTTTACCGATGTATTGGAACATTCAAGATGGAGTTTGATTCTCTCTTTTACACGGTAAGTTTGGGAAAAGATGTTATAAATAAAAAACCGGATAAAATACTGTTAAAAACTCGCTCAATACATGCTACTGTGACATAGGTTGACATATATTCGGCGGGTTTTTAGTAGTATTTTGTATAGTTTTTTATTTATAACACCTTTTTCCAAACTTACGGTGTTAAAGAGGGTGTGAGACGCCATCTTGAATTTTCGAAAACATCGGTAAACACTGTATGTTTTTGCGAGCTGAATAAATATGTTACATTGAATAAAAACACGAAAAATATATCCAGTTTGGCAGAAACGTAACTTATCTTGCCTTTGATAACATTTATTTGTTATATATTTGTCCCCCCCCCCAAACAAATTAGAGTGGTCGGTGTTCTGTAGTAGCGTATCTGGATATTTACAAAAAAAAAACATATTTAGGTTTGGCTATAAATTCCTCAACTCATTTCATCTTAAATAATTTAGGTGACTGAAATAGGAATCTAATTGAATCTTTAATTTCCTGAATAGTATCCTTCGAGTTATATCGAATACATTAATACGGACTTTAGGGGCTTTTTTCGTAATTTTACTGTAAAAATTATTTTTTCTTGTTACAAATTACGATGCTTTAAAAAAAGCAAAAATACATTCTTGCGTTTTTTACTTACTACTGAAAACCATAACTTTAGTAAAGGTATTTTCTGTTTAAACAAAAGAAAACATTTTAACTTAGAGTTAAGTTAAAATAATTAGTTCATTATATTCTGCGATCATTATTTGAAAAATACTACAATTTTCATTAAAATTCGTTAATTTCCTGATTTTTGGTGAATTTTTAAGTAAAGGGAGGAGTCAAAATGTGTATACACTTTGAGCGTCGTCATTCATTTTGAAACAACGTGTGGTTAATTTAAATATCCAGTTTGGCAGAAAAGTAACTTATCTTGCCTTTGATAACATTTATTTGTTATGTATTTGTTTTTTGACAACTTTTTCGAATCTATGTGTACAGTAATACAAACCCAAACTTCGGAGGTTGGAATGCCCCCCCCCACAACTAAAATGTACTTGGACAAATCGATTTTATAGTGAGATTTAAGAATGGTTAGTCGAAAAAAAGGTGAAAAACAAAACAAATAATCAATAAATAATTGTTACCAAAGGCAATAAATGCTACTTTTTTTTTTTACTTACATTGAATATTTTCAAGCGCATTTCTAATGCGGGTGTGTGGGTGCAAAATACCTCCAGATTTTCTAGAATTTCCCGCTAGATTGTAACCGAAATCTCCAGATATAGCAGGAAAACCGCTAAATTGTAACACTGGTCACGTGACAGGAAGCGGTAATAAATAATTGTCCCTAAATAAAAAAAAATGGCCTCTCGATACAAAGAAATCCACCTATTTATCATAGAAAAATTAAGTATAATGTTGTAATAAAAAAGAAATATATAAAAACACACATGGATATAGTAAACATATTATACAAAAACGTGGAAGCCATCTGTCCAGTGGTTTATAAGACAATTAATTCCGAACGAACCAACATTTACATTTTTATATATATCTATTTTATATCTATAAAAGTGAACGTGTCTGTCTGTCTATCTTTCTGTGTGTCTGTCTGTCTGTGTACATTTCCCTACGCAATAACTCTGTCAATTTTTAGTCTATAGACTCGAAATTTTAAATGCCGCCGGGTTCTGAGATTTGGGAAAATCGATGTGACGGGTGTCAGCCAGAAATTTGGCTATTAATGGTTCAAATTTCAACGATTTGACCTTTAAGAACTCTACCAAACTCCTCCGACAATTTTGGGTCTAGACACTTGAAATTTTAGATATAGGTTCCTTGAACCTGGATCTAACTTAATAAAGGGATTTGAGCCCGAAACAATAAATTTTAAGGGGTCATAATAGGGGTCAAAGTTTTAAAAAATTAACCATTTTTTTTGTTTTTTTGCACAGCATACACCTCCAAACACCCGAGCAAGGGGTCAAAGTTCAACGATTTGACCTTTGAGAATTCTACCTAAGCCCTCCGCCAATTGTGGGTCTAAACACTTGAAATTTTAGATATAGGTTCCTTGGACATGGATATAACTTAATAACTTGATTTGAGTCCAAAACAATAAATGTTAAGGCGACATAATAGGGGTCAAAGTTTTAAAAAATTGACCGCTTTTTCTTTTTCTTTTTTTTTTCTCAACATACACCTCCAAACACCCGGGCAACGCCGGGCTGAAATGCTAGTAGATATATATAACAGTAAAGCTACGCTGAAGAGGAGTAGGGCTGCGAAACACGCGTGTCCTTAGATTACTATTTTTTAAAATAATAAATAAATTAATAAATAATCCGTTCAAATAAAATTGGGCGACTTTCTAAGAAAAACACCGGTTTCCGAGGCGGAGACATAAACATTACTATCGTTTAATAAATCAAAACAAAAACCACTTTTATATATATATATATATATATATATATATATATATATATATATATATATATATATATATATATATATATATAGAGAGAGAGAGAGAGAGAGAGAGAGACATTATCATTGGTGTCCGGCGTTTCCCGGGTGTTTGGAGGTGTATGCTGAGCAAAAAAAAAAACAAAAAAAAAACGGTTATGTTTTTCTTCATTTGATTCCTATTATGACCCCTTAACTTTTATCCTTTTGGGCTCAAATAAACTTATTAAGTTAGATCCATGTCCAAGGAACCTATAGCTTAAACTTCAAGTGTTTAAACCAAAAATTGTCGGAGTAGTTTGGTAGAGTTCTCAAAAGTAAAATCGTAAAACTTTGACCCCCTACTCGCTAAATTTCTGGCCGAAATCCAGCCACATCGATTTTCCAAAATCTCAGTACCCTGTTTATCAAATTTAATTAATTTAAATGATCGTTTCAAAGAATATGCAAATTAGCTGGATCTTTTGCTAGTGAATGCAATTCCACAACCAAGATATAAGAAAATTGTATTTTCTTTTTAAATAATTAGAAAAGAGGGTTTTTATATGAATATCGATACACACAAAAGAAAATCAGATTTATAGGAGTATAGATAAGAAGATAGATAGAACCAAGCTTCTATCTTTACATCATCAACACTCTGATCCCCATCTGGCATCAATTGAGATGGATGTCTCATCTTGGAGAGGATCCATGTTTTAACAAGCTTCTGGGTTTGACCTTTACTCCTGATCTGAAATGCAACACGTACATCAAATATGTTGCAAGGGACACAGGGAAAATGGTTGGATCCTTCTAGCGCTCCAGAAGATATTTCACTACTGATGCCATTCTCTATCTGTATAAAAGCCAAGTACATCAAAAGGATGGAGTACCGCTGACACATCTTGGCAGAAGAAGCTAAAAACAGCCTATCCTGCCTTGACAGAGTACAAAATAGACTTCGTGGTTTACTGGGGGTGCCCTTTTTTCTTCCCTGCAACCTCTCTCCCACAGAAAAGATGTTGCAAGCCTTTCTTTGTTTTATCGATATTTTCATGGCAGGCGCTCGTCTGAGCTCCAATCCCTCGTCCCCCCTCGCCAATCTTTCACGAGAAACACCCGTCTGGCTGAAACTACTGTCAATAAGTTTCCCCACTCTTTATATGTGCCTAAATCCAAACGTAGATTCCATGAGCAAAGCTTCTTTCTTAGAACTGCACGCCAGTGGAACTCTCTGCCGCTTGCCTGTATCCCACCTGACTACAACTTCGACGTCTTCAAGTCCAACATAAACAAACTCCTGACAACCCGCCACCGTAAGTAAAACACTCTATCAAACCACCCAGTACTAATGAGTACTACAATTCTATCTCATTGATTACTATACACGCAATAACCCTTATCCCTGAGTGGTCTTCGGCCTTGATAAGTGGTGACCCTCATGTAAAAAATATATATGTTAATTTACATCTTTCTTATCTCCAGTTAATTATACACTTTTATTGTGAGTACTTGTTTTTAATGTTTGAAATAATTTATTTCCTTAAACTTAATACTTCTGAATACCTTGATGATTTTTTTCATATTCTCAAATTTCCTAGCTTTTTAGTAAGACAGTACTAGTTGTGTTGTTGTAAGCAATGGTTTAAAAAAGTGCGTATATATCGCTAAAATAACGACAGCTCTACTTGCATATATATATATATATATACATATATATACATATATATACATATATATACGCATACATATATATACATATATATACACATACATATATATACATATATACACATACATATATATCCATATATATACACATACATATATATACATATATATATACACATACATATATATATACATATATATACACATACATATATATACATACATATATATACACATACATATATATACATATATATATACACACATACATATATACATATCTATTCACATACATATATATACATATATATTCACATACATACATATACATATATATACATACATATATATATATATATATATATATATATATATATATATATATATATATATGCATAGAGAGAGAGAGACATTATCATTGGTGTCCGGCGTTTCCCGGGTGTTTGGAGGTGTATGCTGAGCAAAAAAAAAAAAAAAAAAAAAAAACGGTTATGTTTTTCTTCATTTGATTCCTATTATGACCCCTTAACTTTTATCCTTTTGGGCTCAAATAAACTTATTAAGTTAGATCCATGTCCAAGGAACCTATAGCTTAAACTTCAAGTGTTTAAACCAAAAATTGTCGGAGTAGTTTGGTAGAGTTCTCAAAAGTAAAATCGTAAAACTTTGACCCCCTACTCGCTAAATTTCTGGCCGAAATCCAGCCACATCGATTTTCCAAAATCTCAGTACCCTGTGTATCAAATTTAATTAATTTAAATGATCGTTTCAAAGAATATGCAAATTAGCTGGATCTTTTGCTAGTGAATGCAATTCCACAACCAAGATATAAGAAAATTGTATTTTCTTTTTAAATAATTAGAAAAGGGGTTTTTTATATGAATATCGATACACACAAAAGAAAATCAGATTTATAGGAGTATAGATAAGAAGATAGATAGAACCAAGCTTCTATCTTTACATCATCAACACTCTGATCCCCATCTGGCATCAATTGAAATGGATGTCTCATCTTGGAGAGGATCCATGTTTTAACAAGCTTCTGGGTTTGACCTTTACTCCTGATCTGAAATGCAACACGTACATCAAATATGTTGCAAGGGACACAGGGAAAATGGTTGGATCCTTCTAGCGCTCCAGAAGATATTTCACTACTGATGCCATTCTCTATCTGTATAAAAGCCAAGTACATCAAAAGGATGGAGTACCGCTGACACATCTTGGCAGAAGAAGCTAAAAACAGCCTATCCTGCCTTGACAGAGTACAAAATAGACTTCGTGGTTTACTGGGGGTGCCCTTTTTTCTTCCCTGCAACCTCTCTCCCACAGAAAAGATGTTGCAAGCCTTTCTTTGTTTTATCGATATTTTCATGGCAGGCGCTCGTCTGAGCTCCAATCCCTCGTCCCCCCTCGCCAATCTTTCACGAGAAACACCCGTCTGGCTGAAACTACTGTCAATAAGTTTCCCCACTCTTTATATGTGCCTAAATCCAAACGTAGATTCCATGAGCAAAGCTTCTTTCTTAGAACTGCACGCCAGTGGAACTCTCTGCCGCTTGCCTGTATCCCACCTGACTACAACTTCGACGTCTTCAAGTCCAACATAAACAAACTCCTGACAACCCGCCACCGTAAGTAAAACACTCTATCAAACCACCCAGTACTAATGAGTACTACAATTCTATCTCATTGATTACTATACACGCAATAACCCTTATCCCTGAGTGGTCTTCGGCCTTGATAAGTGGTGACCCTCATGTAAAAAATATATATGTTAATTTACATCTTTCTTATCTCCAGTTAATTATACACTTTTATTGTGAGTACTTGTTTTTAATGTTTGAAATAATTTATTTCCTTAAACTTAATCCTTCTGAATACCTTGATGATTTTTTTCATATTCTCAAATTTCCTAGCTTTTTAGTAAGACAGTACTAGTTGTGTTGTTGTAAGCAATGGTTTAAAAAAGTGCGTATATATCGCTAAAATAACGACAGCTCTACTTGCATATATATATATATACATATATATACATATATATACATATATATACGCATACATATATATACATATATATACACATACATATATATACATATATACACATACATATATATCCATATATATACACATACATATATATACATATATATATACACATACATATATATATACATATATATACACATACATATATATACATACATATATATACACATACATATATATACATATATATATACACACATACATATATATATACATATATATATATATACACATACATATATACATATCTATTCACATACATATATATACATATATATTCACATACATACATATACATATATATACATACATATATATGCATATATATACACATACATATATATACATATATATATACATACACATATATATACATACACATATATATACATATATATATACATACACATATATATATACATATATATATACATACACATATATATACATATATATATATACATACACATATATATATACATACATATATATACATTTATATATATACATATATATATACATATATATACACATACATATATATATACATATATATACACATACATATATATATACATACCCATACATGTATATATACATATATATACACATACATATATATATATATAATAAATTAATTGGCATTTTATTTTCTATTAATAAGCTTAAATCTTTAATTTAACAGTATTTTTTTTTGTTTTACGCGTCGTGGTATTTTGCGCATAATCGATATTAGCATTCAATCAAGTTTGGATTTAATTTTTGTCGAGCTACACCTTCCCCTTTTATTTACACCCACACAACTGTCTACGTCGATGTCTATTTTCCGCGTCTACCATTTATTTTTTTTTTAATTATTTTTGTTAACCGCTTTATTTACTGTGTTTAAAACAAACCAACATCAAGAAAACTGAATCGCTTCATACTCGGCCATCAACTTAAGTTGAGACCAGCACCAATAAAAGCGATATAAAATAGTTACATTAGAATAAATCGAAACAATTTTAGTCATGTATTATCTACTTAAAACGGCGATAAATTTACTATTTTCGTATATACAAACTGATTAAACGTATGTCTATATTGGAAATGTCCAATATTATAAGTAAAAAATACCCATTAGAAAATTAATTAAGACTATATGTCTAAGTTACTATTGGAGAAGTCAACTTGAATGTTGCTTCCGTTTTTTATATAAAAAATGCCAAACAGTATTTTTCAAAACACATGTTTCCAATATGTTATTAATTGGAATATTTATTTCTTACTGTTATAATTTTTTAACATATAGTTATGGCATGCCTGGGTGCCCGTCGTTTCCCGAGTGTTTGGAGGCGTGTGTTGAGCAAAAACAAACACATAAACAAAAAAGTAGTGGTAGTAGGCAGGTAGGCTCGAACCCGTGCCGTGAAAGAGGAAAAGAAACTGAACGAAAATCTGACGTCTTAGCCCATGTCTCCATCCGCAAGGAGGAGTAAAATGCGTTAAAATTAAGAAAAGTACATCTAAAGGTGACGACTTGCATAAATGTTGGCGAAAAAAATCGACCCCTCCTTGTACAAACGGACAGAGTTTAGTGTGTTGGAATTTATGTGTTTGGTCCAATTGTTATGCTATTTGCCTCTGAGACGTCAAGCTACAAAATCATATTGAATTTTTCAGGATCCGTTGCTTCTTTCCAAAGTTTTTTGGCGATACATACAAACATACGTATATGCATACATTTAAACAGACAGGTGAGATTTATATTAGACTAGCGGGGGTACCCGGCGTTGCCCGGGTGTTTGTAGGTGTGTGTGGTGTTAAATAAAAAAGAAACCGAGGGCGGGGGTAGGATCGAACCCGAAGCCCTGGGGCGAAGTTTGAAAATAAAATCGGCCAGCCAACTGAAAGATGTTTGAATTTATTTAAGTAAGAACCTAATTTACACGTGCGCGCTCGAAGTCGACGACGTCAATGACCAGGTGTGTTTGTTATAAGCGAAGTAAAACACGAAAACAACGTTTTAATTAAGCGCGGTTGGGGAGGGGTAATCAAAACATCGAAAAAAACACAAAAAAACTAAGGTAAGGCAAATGAACGATGAAAACAGAAAAAACGAACACGTGAAAAATGGCTTAAATAAGCCTGTTTCGATATTAAGATGTAAAACATCGCTGGTACCCGGATGTTTTTGGGTGTGTGGTCGGACTGGATAAGCGAAGTAAAAAAAACAAACAAACATTGTTACGTGAAAAATGGCTTAAATAACACTGGTTACATATTTATATTTGAAAAATAGAAAAAAACACATCTTACACCACGATTCGAACCCCAAACTTTTAGATAATGAACCAACACGCTAACCAACTGACCAATTTGTTCAGTTTTTCAACTATTTACAGTAAATCAGGTCATGATGTCATCTGGTGCATGCGTTACGAGAGGACCGTTTTTGTTGACCCCCCCCCTGTCAAAAATTGTCAATTTCGGGTTGAAAAAATTGAACGTTTTTGGCCAATTTTTCGAGCGAAGGATGGGGCTTCAATATGATACCGAGCTTGTGAATTTTCCTCGAGTCTGTCGACAGTTTTAGCGGACACAAAAACATACACACATACATACATACATACATACATTTCCGCTTATATATATATAGACTAGCGAGGGGTACCCGGCGTTGCCCGGGTGTTTTGAGGTGTGTGTAGTTTTGGGTAGATCAAAACTCCGGGGGGGGTAAAATAAAAAAATGTTTTGGTAGGTAAGTATGAGGATCGAACCCGAATCCTTGAGGCAAATTTGTAAATTAAAGTGTGAAAAAAAAAAGAGTGCGACGGTTTTAACCATTGGGCCACCGCGAGATACTAACGGAAATACGTTTGAATTTATTTCCCCAATATGTTGGGGGTAGGGGAAAACAGCGCCACTTGTCCAAATTGAATAGCAATTGTTTGATATAGGGAAAATATTTCCACATTGATCAAAGCTGATTGCTTTCGGACATTTCCCGCGATAGACGGAAAATACTGCCAGAATTAGTGTCGCTTTTATTATAGGAAAAAAAAAAACTAATCCACATGCGGCGAGCGACAAATGTTGAATATTTATCTTCCCGAAGTCGAGCAAATAAAATAGGCAGGCGAGCTCCGTTGTTAACTCGGAGATATCACGAGTTACATGTGATATGAAAAAGAGTTTTTAAAAGTTGTTAGGCGACCGGCCGCTTCTCTGAAAACAAAGCCTTTTGTAGACATACAGAAAAAGCGAACACACATGCACACATACATTTTTTACTTTTATATTCATAGATTATTACCAACAATTCGAACAGTCAGTCTTATGAAAAGGTCAATCATTCGAGTAATAAGAGCAGCAATAAGAATCGTTAACATTTTTAAAAAAAGTATACGTTGTTTATAGATTCTACGTAAACAAACATGTGAACGTGAAGAGAAGATTAGCTTTAAAGGATTTATCGTTTGGACTTTCTGAGATAGTAGACGAAATTCTGGTGATCGGTACTAGCCTCTCCCTCGTATAATAGAAATTGGTAAGAAAATACGCTAAGTATCTATATATTAATATGATAGGGTACGTGTTATTTTCCCTGTCAACAGTTACATCCGAGTCGTTAAATTTTACTTCCATTTCTTGTTATAAATAATTTTACCAAGAATTCTTCATAAGTTTCGGATTCGGTTTCGAGTATAACTGGCAGCACTCAAATAATCTATTTTTTTTAAATAAATAATTGTATGAAAAATTATTCATTAATTTTAATTTTTATTATGGCTGAAAGAACTAAAACTCTCTCTCTCTCTCTCTCTCTCTCTCTCTCTATATATATATATATATATATATATATATATATATATATATATATATATATATATATATATATTATTCATAAGTTTTTATTTCGATTTCGATTCAAGCTAATCCACCCAAGTCATATGAATATATATTTCTTTTAGTTTGGAAATCAAGACTTTACGATCTATACAAATCCATAGTATATCGACTCTATAACAATTTATATGAAATATACAAGAAATAAAATATCATATTTAAGCGTACTTTACGACAGGGCGTTCGTCCTAGCTTAGATAAATACTTTTCAGTTTTCACAAGAAAGCTACAATAATATCAGAGTGTCTCAATCTACACTTTACATCTACAGAATGACAACATCAATATATTACATACGAATGGGTCTCCTGTAGAATTTCCACAGGCCCCGCTAATCTATAAATTAATATAATAGCGTGTGTTATTTTGTTTGTAGCGGTTACGCCATTTTTCATTAATCAGAAAAAAAAGAAGTAAAATGGTGTTGTAAACTCGGGTAAACCCTGAGAAGTATAAGTCAGTAGTTTTATTAGTAAATACTTGATTTGGTAAGCGACGTTTATTAACCGTTTCAATCTAATATGTACGTAGCTCAGCAATTCCAAACTCACCTTAACAACAACTCACAATGCGATGTTGTTAAGAGTCTTCATCTATTATCGGATATGCGCAGAAGAGTAATTGCTCGAATGCCTAGACGAATTTGCTAAACGCAGACTACAATTATTTATCTTTAGTTTAATGTAACGTGCTATTATAATTAGTATAACTATGTAAATTCATTTTAACACACAACTATAGCAAGCAACGTCACGTATAAGTATTTATAAAACATTTTCTTTTTCGAATTCGAGCAGATATTGGCGACAGCGTTACATTCAGACAAAGTATACGTCAGTCGTTTTTTTTTCTAATAATTAGTTAATTTAATAAGCTAGGTTTTAACTAATTGAAGATAATTGTTTCGGTCAGATTAACTCATTTCACTGTTTTTATCGATATTGACAAATGATATGATTAAATTTTTAGTCAAGCATTCATTTAATATTAATTAACGTTTTATTCTTTTACAGGACATAAAAGCAGGCAAGCGATTCTTTAGGAAGGTTTTTTTTTTTTGATGTCGGGTTACCATTTAATGAACGCCTTTTTATCCGAAAATCAAGCTGTTATATTTTTGTTCTAAATAGTAAGTTTATCGCAGTTATTAAAAGAGGGCTCAACTATCTTTTAGTATGACTTACGATGTTCTTTTTGCGGGTGTGGATATGGAATATCAAGCCCCTATAAGATATTTAATGTCGAGTCGACTAAATCTGTATAATATAACTCTATAAGTAGGTTACTTAATCATTTTAGTATACACTGCGATCTTAATACAATGATCTTAGAATATATTGATCTTCGAATGCACACAAAGTGCATTGCTCTTAAAATGCATCATTTGTAGACATTTATGCTGACGACACTACCATTTATGGTACCACATCTAAGACAGTAAACGACCAAGTTCTCTCCAATTCTCTCTCCTCTGATCTTGAGCACGTAGTACAATAGGGAAAGGAGTGGCTGGTTACTTTTAATGCATCTAAAACCAAGCTTCTCTCTTTACATCATCAACATTCTAATTCACATTTGTCATCAATTGAAATGAATGGCTCTCGTCTTCAGGAGGCCTCAAGTTTTGACAAGCTTCTGGGCTTGACCATTACTCCTGATCTTAAATGGAACACCTATATCAAATCTGTTGCCAAGGCCGCTGGAAAAATGGTGGGATCTTTCTATCGATCCAGTAGATACCTCACTGCTGATGCTATTCTCTACCTATATAAGAGCCAGGTACATCCAAGGATGGAATACTGTTGCCACATCTGGGCAGGAGCTGCTAGAAAGGACTTGTCCTGCCTTGATAGAGTTCAAAATAGACTTCGTAGCCTCGTAGGAGATGCCCTTTTCTCCTCCTTGCAACCTCTATCTCACAGAAGAGATGTTGCGAGTTTGTCTCTGATGTATCGTTATTTTCATGGAAAGTGTTCAACTGAGCTTCAATCTATGGTCCCCCCTCGCCAAACTTTCACAAGAAACACTCGTCTAGCTGTAAACACTATCAATAATTTCCCCCACTCTTTATCTGTGCCTAAACCTAAACGTAGATTCCATGAACAAAGCTTCTTTCTTAGAACTGCACGCCTGTGGAATTGTTTTCCGTTTTCCTGCTTTCCGGCTGATTACAATATGGTTGTGTTCAAGTCTAAAGTAAATAAGTTCTTGATGAGCCGTTCCATATAAGTTATTAAATTTACCAAATTTTCATTACTAATGATTACTATATTGACCAATTTCTACTGTACACTCTTTAACCCTTATCCTTGAGTGGCCTCTGGGCCTTGATAATGTGGTGATGCCTTTGTAAAAAAAAAAAATAGTACTATTCTTGGTAAAAAAAAGAGCACAAAAAAAGCACAAAAGTATACGTTTGGTCTGCGTTTGAATTCCGGTTGGATTGCTGGAACCAGGAAGAATGTTTAAAGCTAAGGACATTTTTTTTTTTAATAGATGAATCAAAATCGAAAATTACTTATTGTATTTTATATGACTGGCGATAAACCACGATAACTTTCATCAATTTTGACAGTCAAAATAAAAATGTCAGAAAAAGCATTATTTTCTGTATACAAGCAGGATTGAATGAGAAGCAACCCTCTTGTCATCGAAATTGGTGAAATTCGCCATTTTTTTTATCAAATCCATTAATTGCCTGCTCGAATCGGGGACCTCTCCCATGTGTACTTGAAGGAATCTTTACATGCGGCCCCTTAGTGATTTTGTTTACAATAGCATGTAGGCTACATTGCACTGAAGAAAATATGTTTATTTTATAAAGTTTAAAACATGAATTAAATTTAAAATGCAAAAGAAACGCTTTTTACAGACAATAAAACAAGAACAAGGATTACATAAGACGGTTGGTATATGCAGTATTGCTAATAGATGAACCGATTTATTTGAATATTTAATAAACCAATTATATCATAAAATGGCTCATCTGTCTTTCCGTATTAGCGGGATGTTCATTTTAAGGGGGGGAGGGAGATTATCGCATATTAGTATATATTACGATTATAACAATGCTTTCAGAATAGATTTCCCTTCGCATACAATGCTTCTTTTTTATAGATCGCTCGGGACAAATGATAAAGCCACTTTATGTAGACATCTGAAGGGAATAGAAGCTGATTGTTGCAAAGACAGGAATACTTTGTTGATTTTAGTCATGAAAACATGAGGACTGCAGATAGAAAAATAGTGAGTAAAAAGAGAGTCGCACAAGCTTGAAGTCTTTGGAAAGCAGCGGCTGAAATAGGAAGCTGCATTACAATGAGGTATAAAAAAGTGAATTGATGGAGACCTCCAGACAAACGAGCTGGAACAAAGGGATTTTGGAGTAGATACGCCAATTCAGAGCAACACAGGCCATAATAGTATTTGTTGGTTGGTTCGTTGTTTTTATTTTACGGCATATCAACCCTTTTCGGGTTATTTAATGCCGAATCCAAAGATTTTGAAGAACATTTTTTTAATAGAATATATTTGTTGTTTTCACGTCGGTTTCTATTTAACCCATAGTTGGGAACCTAACAGGTACTACCACTCCGGGTCAGAGTGGGCCTGGGAGCAATGGTAATTAAAGGGTGGCTCCACATTTCCCAAATCCCAGAAGCTTGGACCTCACCACTGGATATAGTTTAAGGTCATATCCAGAACAAACAGTATTTGTAAAAAAAAAATAATTAAATTAGCAACATCACGTCTGTGAGAAAGGGTTTGGAATGAAGAATAAAATGTGAGGCCAATCAAATTAATGATACCTTTTAATTTAATTTACGAAAACACATCCAAATAGGACAGAGATGCATCCTTCTAAATATGACAGCAGTAATCAATAGTCTAATATTATATATGTAGAGGGAGGGAATAGTTTCAGACCTTGAAGAAACAATTACTTAACCCTAAAGTAACCCGAACATATTTGTCCGAGTAGTTTGGTAAAAGAAATAACGGAAAATATATAGAAAATACCTGTGCGTTTATCTTCGTCGTTTAGAACGACAAACATCACTGATGATTCTGAGACTTGGCGTGCGATATTGTAGTAAAATTGCGCAAGCTCCAATCCCTCCAATTAGACCAGTAACAATAAAAAATTAGGACGATTAAAAACAATGCGAGATAATTGGAAACCACCTATAGCACATGGTATTTCTTTTAAAAGTCACCTTTCTCTTACTGGCCAGGCTTAACAAAACAGTGAGCCTCCCTAAGATGAGCGCCATTCATTTCAATTGATTCCAGGTGGGGATCAGAGCGTTGATGATGTAAAAATAGAAGCTTGATTTTAAATGCATTAAAAGTAACTAGCCATCTCTTCCCCCATTGTACCACGCGCTCAGGATCAGTGGCGAGATATGATTTGTTGTAATTGTTATGTTAATTTTTGCCACTGTCTGGGAGAAAAAAAAACAGGTAAAATAAAGCATCTCATACTGTCTATCCGTGTCGTGAAATATTGTAGCAAAATTTGCGTAATCCTCAATCGCACCTCTCCTATGTCGGCACTGGTTAAGGCCAGTGAAAATTAAAAATTCAGGACAATCACAAACAATGCTGAGATGAGTTGAAACCACATAGAGCACCTTCTATTTCTCAAAAGGTCACCCTTCTGTTACTGGCCAGGCTCATGGCCGCTTAACTAAGGCGATCGTTTGAGAACCTGTGTGTCAACGTGACTATGCTGCATAAAAACAGAACAAGACGAAAATATGATTTCTTTCTGATTTAAATAAGACAACCTTTCTTTAGATTTTGTCTTATTTGTTTTATCAGCATATCATTTTGATTTCCGTTTTTTATCTCGGTAATATTCAGATATTTTCTTTTTTACTCTTATTTCTATTTTAATCTTTTTTTTCTTATGGAACTTCTTTTCGTTTCAGCGCGATTAATTTGCGCATAAAATAGAACCAATTTCCCGTTATCGCATTTTAATTACGCTAACATTGTTTCGCGGTGTTTTGTTTCGTATTTGTTAGGATAACTTTTTATGTGTCTCTTTCCAATTATTTCCCTTTGATCTGGAGATATTTTGTCGACATAAAATAATTGACAATGCTGGCCAACAACACAATTAATGTCGGAATTCATGCAACTCATTTAAGCATAACTTGATCAGCGGAGACATTATGTAAGGTTTTAGAATTAGCTCTGCAACCTTCACTTAAAGAAGCAAAGGACAACACGTCCGTTTACCTTGAGTTAAGTCAAACTAGGTATACTCGGTACACTCACGTTTACACAACGGTTCTCGCTAGATCACCGAATTTAAGCAACGATGAGACTGGGCACTATCCGATTGGTAAGCAGTTAGGAAGGCCAGGCGAGGTATTTGGTATTGCGCCGAGTGGTAGACATTTCCAGGTTGGTATCTGGGATCGCGTTTAACTTACTGAGAGAATGCACCTCCGGATCAAGCTGGAAAGTAACGATAAGGTACCATCTTTACTTGTTTTCCCGAGATTATCATGACCTTACAATTAGGAGAGCCTTCGTCCTCGACGCTGACAAAAATTACCTTTGTCCCTACCTTGAGTGTTATCGACGCAACGTCTCGGGCGATGTAACACTCGTCCTTCGTCAAGTGAAAATATCGCAATGTTTTACTCTTCATTTCAAAATCCGTTGTAAATTAGTTTCAGAATTTACGTAACTCATTTTGTAACGTTTTAATACTCAGACCCAACACTTGGTGTTTGTGCCAATCGCAAAGGAACAAAATAACAAAGAAAAGCCGATACATATTTTCGAGTTGAAATGAAAGGCATCTATTTATCGTTCCTTTCCGAAAATAATGAATTTTCTCCTATTTTTCAAATTTCTTAGTTGAGTTCATCGAACTACTTTTCTCATCGCGGGTGTGATTTTCCAACGTTCCGGTTGATGTAACTGGCCCTCTCCAGGTCTATCTTATCGAACTCCGGATTATAAACAATAGAAAATAATACGTAAAAACATTCATTCATATATATATATATATATATATATATATATATATATATATATATATATGTGTGTGTGTATATATATACATATATATATATATATATATATATATGTATTAAAAAGTATATTTGGTAAAAAAAAGGAAAAAGAGTGCTCGATACGTTAGTAGAGCTAAATATGTTTGTTTTTTATTTTAACGTTGGGGGCATTTACGTAAATTAGTACAAGCTGTTTCAATAGATGGGCTAATAAATTGACATGTCTATATACAATGGTTTAAGTAAATATGCCCGAGGTTAAAATAATAGAAAACACACACACACGCATATATATATATATATATATATATATATATATATATATATATGTATGTATATATGTGTGTGTGTTTTGTGTGTGTGCGTGTGTGTTTATATGTAGATATATAGATATACGGGAATATATAGTAATAATTAGTAATAAATAGTGATATTAACTAGTAATAAATTAGGTTTAAGGCTCCAAAGATTCATACTAGAATTTTCCGCAAGAACTCGTGAAGCAGTGGTTAGAGAACTTGGACAAATCATTTGTAAAATTTGATATTCTCCTGAAGGTTGGAGGCTGAATTTTCTGTGTGAATGACCGAAAAATACAATTGCGAATTACTTGCTACCACTTGAAGTAAATAAAAGGGTCCCCCTTGAAATTCGCCAATACTTCCGAGTTCGACAGAAACATTATCCATTTCGAAAAATATCCCTGACGAAAGTCGAAGCTTACGTCGACCGAAACATTGTGAAGCTCACACTCAAGATGAGAACAGTAATCCGATGCATCCAAATAATTAACGAATAACCAATCCTCATCTCAAAATTTCAAACAAAATCTTCAAAACAAATATATATATGAATACATAAACATGTATGGAAAGAGTTTTGCGTTCATTATGATCTTTTTACGCATGTATTATGCAAGTATAAACCATGCAGAGTATCTGCATGTGTACAATTACACTTAATAGTTAACTAAAGATGATTATCCCATAAGAAAAACGACAAAAAAACTAATAGGGTTTTAATTAAAATGAGTGTTTAAAAGAATATGCAAATTATCTTTTACCAGTGAATGCAATTCCACGATCCTAATATATCAAAGTTGTAATCACTTTTTCAAATGAATAGAAAATAAATTTGCTTTTTAATGTTGTCGACAAGTTCATGCCACTATGGGACGGGAAAGACAAATGGTCTACATTACTATCCTGGCCGTGGCGAGAATGGAGATTTAGACGTCGCGACTGCAAGCAGGTCGAGCGGGTGTTTTCTTTTGCTGAACAGTATCTGATCGCCTTTTAAACGTCAACTACGGGTGAAGATCAGATGTGATGAAAGAGGTTTCATCGCGCGGTATTTGACAGAAGATGGATACATGTAGCAAGACAAATATTATAAAATAGTCCCCTGGACACATCCACGAATTTTCACGAAGTATATACAATATATATATATATATATATATATATATATATATATATATATATATATATGTATATATATATATATATATATTTAAATAAGGGAGTAGTCACCAACAATGTGTATGTTTTAACATTATTTTATTATTCCGTGTCTTGGTTTTTCATTGAGAATTATGTTTGAATCATTGTAATAATGTTTTTAAGTCATTGAAATCGTTTTTACGCGCGTTTCAGACGTTCTGTGAAGCGTCCTCTTCAGAAATTATTTTCAAATGTGTTAGAGATGTAAGAATGGCAATTTTCGTAGTTCATTTGAAGGTTTTCCAAGGGGTGGAGCCTTGTAAGTGTTTATTATTCATTGGCATGTTCAATTTTTATTACTCTTTTATTGGGCTTGTCGAGGCCATTTTTATATCTCCAACACATTTGAAAATAATTTCTGACGAGGACGCTTCACAGAATATCTGAAACGCGCGTAAAAACGAGTTCAATGACTTAAAAACATTATTACAATGATACAAACATAATTCTCAATGAAAACCAAGACACGGAATAATAAAATAATGTTAAAAAATACACATTGTTGGTGACTACTCCCTTATTTAAATATACATCTTTCTTTCGTTGGAATTTCTTAACCCATTTTATATATTTTATATATATATATATATATATATATATATATATATATATATATATAAATCAGTTAGTTACAACTGTTCAGAAAGTTTTATAAAAATCCAAGTCATCAGCTTACTTTTTTTTAATTTTTTAATAAGCACAAAAGTGTCAATTTTATTTATCTTAACCAGAAAGGCCCATCTAGGTACGGGCAACCGGAGTTTTCTCGGAAAATCCGTTCTGTAACTTTTTGCACATATTATGTTAAATGTTTTGCAAAATTTAAAAAAAAAGCCAAGTCGTAGTTAATGAGAAAAGTGCGGACAAACGAACAGAGGAACGGACAAGAGTGGCTTTACAGCCCCCCCCCCTTTTGTCGGGGTACCAAGCATATTAATTCTGTAGCTATTGTAGTTATAACTGTTTAATTTCAATTGAAATATATTCGGTCAAGTGAGTAAATGCGTTGGATTGTATACAGCTGCAATAATACCACGTCTTTCTAAACTCGACAATATCATCGACCCTTACGTTATTTCCGTGGTCTTAACTTTCATCTTCTCCTTTGATCCTGTGCCGAGTTGTCATCTCGCACATTGTTAACTGCTCTGGGGATGAACACAGATTTATGACTATAAATCTCGAAGAAAATAACTCTAGAGAAATATATACAGATTCTACAATTTCTCTAAAAATTAATTAACTCTAAACGCTTGGGATCAACTCTATCTATTTTCGAGGCTGTGTTTCTCGGTCCTTTGATTAATCTACTTTCAATCTTAGCGACGATCTGGTCGAACAATGGAAAACGAAATATAACAAGAGATTTTTTGAAAATGGAAAAAGTGAGAAGATAGTGAGTACCTACTAGATTTCAGACCTTATTTTTCGGCCCTGTCTAAGTCAGAGAATATAGTGGTAAATGTACCAGACCAAATGTATGGCCGATATGCGAAATTGTAAAAATATAGGATATTCTCCAATGTGAATAATTTTCTAACCAAGTAGAGGAAGTCAACATTCTTTACAGTAGACTTGTCAATATCTTACATGATTTGAATTGTAAGCCGAGGAGTTTAAACTGTGATTAACTGCCATGTGCTTATAAGTTGGACTGTCGTAAAATGTCGCAAACACTACACTCTGCACACAACCCCTAACCGTCGTAAAACCTACCGTCACCCTCGAAACTAACTGATTGTGAATATAAAATTCCTTGGTCCTTTATCATCGATACACCTTCACCTTTACCATATCAGCTCCCCTTTGTGTAAATTGGTGAACAAATTCTCATCTGTTATCTTCTCACTATCTCCATTCTCAATACAACTGTTTTTCGAAAAATCTCTTGTTATATTTCATTTTTCAGTTTTCGCCCAAATTTCCAAACATTTGTGGATGTAGCGGCACTATTACAGAGCTACAAATCCATATTTTGATCGCAATTTTATGCTTTACTTCGATATAAGGTATTATGTTGAGCGACACCTTCCCATAATTAGCTACTATGCCCCATGCAAGGACTATCTAAATTTATAGATAGAGTTTACTATCAGGGGTCCGGTATCTTCTAGGGCAGAAGAATAATGCACACATTTGTATTCTTCTTCAGTAATCTTCTTATATTAAAAAAAAAATAAGTATGATGTGCGTAACAGTGACGTAAAAAATTATCATATTCCAAAAACTACGTAAATTGATGAAGTTTTTTTTATTTATAAAGAAAATCGACTTTAAGTAATTAATCGGAATTCGCTGTCATTTCGATGCAAATCTAATAAGTTAGAATGTGGTGAGCTATATGCATTTTTAAATATGGCTTTCAAAATGGTGAATAAGAGAGCCGCGTTTAGATTACTCTTAAAACTTACTTTCTTATTTAAAATTAAAAGTACTTTATCAATATACGTGATATTTGGTTGTTGGTTGGTTGGTTGGTTTTGTTTTACGGCATATCAACCCTTTTCGGGTTATTTAATGCCGAATCCAAAGATTTTGAAGAAAAATATTTTTAATAGAATATATTTGTTGTTTTCACGTCGGTTTCTATTCAACCCATAGTTCGGACCCTAACAGGTACTACCACTCCGGGTCAGAGTGGACCTGGGAGCAATGGTAATTAAAGGGTGGCTCCACACTCCCCAAAGCCCACAAGCTGGGGCCTCACCACTGGATATAGTTTAAGGTCATATCCAGGACCTCCATTGAGGGGGTTTTACCCTCTGCAGGGGGGGGGACAGTCGGCGTATTCTAATGCCCCACCGACAGGGCTAGTGATTTTTGGAATATGATATTTTACGATTCGTCACGCACACGTGCATCATACAGCGTTTTCTATATATAGTTATCGATTATTTTTATCTGGATTGAATGCAATGCTATTAGAATATCAAGCCTAAAGCAAAGAACCATTCAATTTGATTTGATTCTTTTTTACTCTATTTCATCCCATCTCAATAATTCAACTTTGAAAGGAAGGGGTCAGGTCTAATAGGGACTTGAAGGAGTGTAGAAGGATATGTGTTCGCATTCCATTTAAAGTTATTTAGGTTAATACAGTCAGGAGGCTGGAAGCAAGGAGGGAATTCCACACTTTAGTAGTGTGAGGAAAGAAAATAATTATGGTGTGATTTTTGTGTTTGCCGTGTGAGTGAGGAGTGTCTACTAGAGGAGGAGATGTATGTGGTATGAATTCATTTAAGCACAGATCATTATAGCACATGTAAAACAGAAACAAGAGCGCACCATTGCAACGGTGGGGCAGGGGTTGAAATTTGTCCGATAGTGAGTACCTACTAGATTTGATACCTTATTTTTCGCTAAGACAGAGAATATAGTGGTAGATTTAGCAGACCAAATGTATGGCCGATATACGAAATTGGAAAAGTACAGGATATTCTTCGATGTGAGTAATTTTTTAACCAAGTAGAGGAAGCCAAGCTTCTTTACAACAGACTTGGTAATATCCTACATGTTACATGTGAATGGTACGCCGAAGAGTTTGAACGATGGATTCCCTGATGGATGTTATTATCCATACTAATTACTGGGTTCGAATCAAGCTGGGGTGTGCCATTTTTTTCTCATGTTAGTAACATGCATCATAAACATGTTCAAGAACGATCTCCCTCCGGGATTCGAATCTACAGAACAAAAGGACGAGCTTTCAATTTCTCTCACCCAAGGCCGAATAAACAAAACCTCAGCCACAACCCTGATAGAACTTCAGTACAGTAGAGACAACTGCGTGGTGTCCATATCGGAAGAATACCTTACGCAGATCCTGAATATCATCCACCATGCTTTTTCCTGGAGATAAGGCCGACGCTGCAGCTCTCTCCCTCACAATCAACGACAAATCTCAAAAAAACATGGTTTACTTTCATACGTTCGTAACCACCTTTTATGTAATAAGAAGTTGTTGGTCCTCAGACGAAAAGAGGGTGGAGCTGTAAATGCACCCTTGTCCATTTGTCTGTCCGCACTTTTCTTAATAAGTAAGTCTTGTAATATTTTTGAAATTTCCCACAAACATTAAACATGATATGAGTAAAAAAAGTGAAAGAACTGATTTTCCGGGATAACTCCGGTTGCCCCCCCACTTGGAGTTTCCCGTTCGTGTTAAAATGACTACAATTGGTACTTTTGTGCTCATTAAAAAAACTGATACCTTTGATTTGAATAAACATTGCTGAAAAGTTGTAACTAACTGATTTCTATATAATTGTGTTTATATATAGTTCTCCATAACCCATGGGGCTGCTCCAGGCGCCCTTTAATGGCTAATAAAACACTCCATATTTTGGAAGTATTTTACCATATTTGTCAAAACTTTCTGTGTGTGTCTATTTAGCAGTTTTGCACGGTGCTGAACCTAAATTTATGATGTTAAGACCTTAGAGAAATTTGGGACTAAATAGAGGGAGCAAGTGATAAACTTAATCATTTCTGTTTTTGCATGGTGAAAATTTACACGTGTTAAGACCTAAAACTGCATCGTTTGTTCAGTTTCACCAGGATTTGACGTCACTACGAGACTTTGGGGGCTACATAGGAGGGGAGAAAATGCTGAACATAGTCATTTTTTATGCCTTGTCCACTGTGCACTCACAGGGATCCATTGATATTTTAGTTGCTTTTTTATAATTGTTAAAGTAAACGAATCGTATTATTAGTAGCACTAAACTTTCAATTACTCCTTTATCCGACTTCCAAGTGAACGTCGTTTTCGGCGGTTTTTACCATTGTATTTGCTATGATGATTTTCAAGAAGACGAGTTAACGATATACCATAAATATACTAGAAAAAATGGCATTAGTAACATCCATAAAACATACAAATAAACTACAATCAGAAAGGGGTTGATTGTTTCGGTCTTTACTGTTCCAATATCAGACATGTATCAGAACGTGTTCGAAGAATTATATTGCGGATTTTTTCATTTAGTAAGATCAGAGTAGAGAAAAACACACATTGGGGAAAAACACGGATTATTCTACAAAATGTAATGGAAAAAAAAGAAAAAAAAAGAAAAACGAAATAGCGTTTGGAAATGTCGGCAGATGTTAGCATGGATTAATTTTAATTTGATGGTTCCGATGGAAAACCATGGAAATCAAAGATCGGATAAGAAGTAATGGATAAAGGAGAAAAAAGGTAGTGTTTTATAACTATAGGTTCGGTGTTTATGTTGGTAAACACCATCAGTCACATTATGTAAAATACTGATTAGTAAACGAATTTACCGGACATTATAACTGTGATCAAATCTAACGACCGGCAGTAATTACCCTGACGGTACGTAAGCATGAAAATCTTGTGTGTGTAGGTACAAACGTAACTATTACCTTACACCTTTTATCGGACTTCCGAGTGAACATCGTTTTCTGGGGTTTCAACTATTGCGTTCGGTATTCTGATTGATCAGGCAGTCGGATTACCAACGATATACAATGGATATCCCAGAAAAATGTCACTAAACTCATCCATAAAACATAGAAATAAACGAAAATCAGAAATGGGGTAATTATTCGGCCTGCTAATTTTCAGTCTACAGACTCGAAATTTCATATACAGGGTACTAAGTAAAATATACGTGATCGGTTTTCGGCCGGAAATTTGGCTGTTAAGGGGTAAACTCCAACGATTTTACCTTTGAGAACTCTACCAAACTGCTCCGACAATTTTGTGTCTACACACTTGAAATATTAGATATAGGTTCCTTGGACGTGGATCTAACTTAACTCAATTTGAGCCCAAAATAATAAATTTTAAGCCTTCATAATAGTAGTAAATTTTTAAAAGAATGACCGTTTTTTTTTGTTTTTTGTTTTTCAGCATACACCTCACAACACCCGGGCAACGCTGGCCACCCATGCTAGTCTATATACTTGAAAAATTGAAAGTGTCTGTGTGTCTGTGTGTCGGTGTACATTTCCCTACGCAATAACTCTACCAATTTTTACTCTACAGACTCGAAATTTGATATGCAGGGTACTGAGATTTGGGAAAATCGATGTGATTGGTTGTCGGACAGAAATTTGGCGATTAAGGGGTCAAATTTTAACGATTTGAACGTCTAGAACTCTACCAAACTCCTCCGACTATTTTGGGTCCAAACACGTGAAATTTTAGATATAGATTGCTTGGACATGGATCTAACTTAATAACTTAGCCCAAAATCATACATGTTAAGGGGCTAAAAAAGGGGTCAATATTAAAAAAATTTACGTCTGCGGGCTCTTCTAAATTACTCAGACAATTTCTGGTCTTATTATTTGAAATTTTACATAAAGGGTATTCAGAGATAGGGCAAGCTTTTGCATCCGTTTTGGTCGAAAAGTTTTAGTTACCAATATATAAATGTGTGTATGTCTGTATGTTTGTATGTCTGCCTTAAACTTTCAATAGAAGCGACGGATTTTACCAAGCTCAGTATCGTTTTAAGGTCGACCTTTCATACGACAAATATCGAAAAATTGGCTAAAAACATTAATATCTTCCCCTTTAACTAGGCACTTTTCTACAGGGGGCTCACATTTTTCGACGATATGTTTTAAAGTTATCCTCTCCTTTAGATTTTCTAGCCTTAATTTTTAAAAAAAATGTCGCTTCCGGTTTGGCAGTGGTCGTAACAGCATAAAAGTTAGGGTTTTCCTCGTTCTTTTCCTACATTGCGATAGGGTTCGAGCCTGCCTTCCTACTACCACTTTTATTTATTATTTATTTTTTTTTGCTCAACATACACATCCAAACACCCGGGCAACGCCGGGCTTAAATACTAGTATATCTATAAAAGTGAACGTGTATGTGTATCTGTCCGTCTGTGTGTTTACATTTCCCTACGCAATAACTCTGTAACTTTTTAGTCTACAGACTCGAAATTGGATATACAGAGTACTGAGATTTGGGAAAATCTACGTGATCGGTTTTCAGTCAGAAATTTTGCGATTACGGGGTCAAAGTTCAAAGATTGGACCTTTAAGAACTCTACCAAACTTCTCAGTCAATGTTGGGTGTACACACTTGAAATTTTAGATATAGATTCCTTGGACATGATTCTAACTTATTAAGTTCATTTGAGCCCAAAACAATACGGTTTGAAGGGTCATAATAGGGGTCAAATTTTAAAAAATTTACGCCTTTTTTTTTGCTCAACATACACCTCCAAATACCCGGGCAACGCCGCGCATCCAGGCTCGTATATCTATAATAGTGTGCGTGTCTGTGTATCTGTCTGTCTGTGTATCTCTGTGTCTGCGTGTGTACATTTCTTTAAGCAATAACTATGTCAGTTTTAGTCTCCAGACTCGAAATTTGATATACAGGGTACTGAGATTTGGGAAAATCTACGTGATCGGTTTTCGGCCAGAAATGTGTTGATTAAGGGGGCAAAGTTCAACGATTTGACCTTTGAGAACTCTTCCAAACTCCTTCGTCAATTATGGGTGTAAACACTTGAAATTTAAGATATAGATTTCTTGGACATGGATCTAACTTAATAACTCAATTTGAGCCCAAAACTAAATTTTAAGGGGTCATAATAGAGGTCAATTTTTAAAAAATTGACCGCTTTTTTTTTTTTGCTTAACAGACACCTCCAAATACCCGGGTAACGCCGGGCACCAATGCTATTAATATATAATACTGATTGCTAAACTGGTTCACCGAATATTATGAGTGGGATCAAATCTCACAACCGACAGTAATTACAATGATAGTTGCGTAAGCATAAATATCTAGTATAAATAGGTACAAATGTTATTATTAACTTATGCTTTTATCCGACTTCCGAGTGAATGTCGTTTCTGGGGGTTCTACCATTGAGTTTGGTATGCTGATTGATCTGACACTCGGGTTACCAACAATATACAATGAATATCCCAGAAAAAATGTCTCTAGACTCATCCATGAGACAGAAATGGATTGATTATTCCGGTCTTTTTTGTTCCAACATCAGAAATGTATGGAAACGTGTTCGGAGAATAGCAATAGAGATTTGTTTTATTTGATAATATCAGAGTAGAAAAAAAAACAATAAAAAAACAAAACAAATAATTCTACAAATTGTAATGGAAACAAATTAAAAAAAAAAAAATTAAAAAAGACGAAATAGTGTTTCGAAATGTCGGCAGATGTTTGCATGGATTAATTTTAATTGGATGATTCCGATGAAAAAACATGAAAATCAAAGATCGGATAGGGCAGTAATGGGAAAGAATAAAAAAAGTAATGTTTTATAACTGCAGATTCGGTGTTTATGTTCGTAACCGCCATCGCTTACATAATATATAATACTGATTGCTAAACTCGACCGGCAGTAATTACAATGATGATTGCGTGAGCATAAAAATCTAGCACATGTAAGTACATATATATATATATATATATATATATATATATATATATATATATATATTCATAAATATCAATATACCGTTATAAGCACCCTTAAAATGTAATTAGAATCCTGTAAGTGAGTTATAATGGGATTTTAAATAAAGCATAAAACTTGTTGAACACTATTTTTGTATCTTTATTTTTGTGTCCTTATTTTTGTGTCTTTGTTTTTGTATCTTTATTTTGTGTCTTCAATTGTGTGTCTTTATTTTGTATCTTCGTTTTTGTATCTTTAATTGGGTGTCTTTATTTTTGTGTCTTTATTGTTGTATATTTATTTTTGTGTCTTTAATTTTGTATCTTTATGTTGTATCTTTAATTGTGTGTCTTTATTTTGTATCTTTATTTTTGTATCTTTTATTATGTGTATTTAGTTTTGTGTCTTTATTGTTGTATCTTTTTTGTGTCTTTAATTTTGTATCTTTATCTTTGTGTCTTTAATTGTGTGTCTTTATTTTGTATCTTTATTTTTGTATCTTTAATTGTGTGTCGTTATTTTGTATCTTTATTTTTGTATCTTTAATTGTGTGTCTTTATTTTTGTGTTTTATTGTTGTATCTTTATTTTTGTATCTTTATTTTTGTATCTTTATTTTTTATCTTCAATTGTGTGCCTTTATTTTGTATCTTTATTTTTTTATCTTTAATTGTGTGTCTTATTTTTGTGTCTTTATTGTTGTATCTTTATTTTTGTGTCTTTAATTTTGTATCGTAATTTTTGTATCTTTAATTGTCTGTCTTTTTTGTATCTTTAATTTTGTCTCTTTATTTTTGTGTCTTTATTGTTGTATCTTTATTGTTGTATCTTTATTTTTATATTTTTATTTTTATTTCTTTCTTGTTGTATCTTTATTTCTCTGTCTATTTTTGTATTTTATTTTTGTATCTACCCGCTAGTCTATATGTGTGCGGAATGGCTCTAGCAACCTACATTTGTATTTGTTGATCTAAAAACTTACAACTTGATATATAGTATATTCGAACCTATAGAACAATTTCGATTTGGTATTTAGTTTGTAAAAAAAGCTGTTAAGGTGTAAAACATTACAAACACTTAGAACTTGCAGACGTAACTCGACTTAAAAATCTTCTCACCAATTGTGCGAATATACATTAAGATGTGAAAGTCAGTTATTTTTTTTAAATATTTTGATATCAATCTGTCATAAGCTCATCTGGAAAGAAATGACGCTAAAGCGCTAAATGTTTCAGTTTCGATTATAGCTAAGGTTACGCAAGTAATCATTTTAATCTTTTGAAATCAATACTATGTGGTTGATACAATATAATAATCAATAGAACATTGACCCTGCATTAATTAAAATATCGTAATACAGCGTGATTGAGGATCGACCAACGCTAGGTTGCCTGGTGTATATATATATATATATATATATATATATATATATATATATATATATATATATATATATATATATATATATAGTAATTTATAAAATATATATGACGATTAAGCTACACTGAATATTCTGCGTTTCATCCAACTATAGGATTCGTCAGGCTTATGCGCGAATTCTGTCGTTGCTTCTTGTTTTTATATATGTTGAGGATTTCTAGTTGGCCAATCAGCTTTCTAGTCTCCACTGTAAAAAAAAAGGAGAACGGCCACCTAAAACCACTAACCTAGTTCTAAAACAGATCCTTTGTTTGATAAAATGCATGCCCATTGGCTGATAGGAAGGGGCGCGGTGGAGACTAGAAAGCTGATTGGCCAACTAGAAATCCTCAACATATATAAAAACAAGAAGCAACGACAGAATTCGCGCATAAGCCTGACGAATCCTATAGTTGAATGAAACGCAGAATATTCAGTGTAGCTTAATCGCCATATATATTTTATAAATTACTAACTAGCTCTACCTACGTATTGAGCACTTTTGAAGTAAATACTTAAAGTTTACGCATAAATCTATACTTTCGTATATTAAATTTATGTGAATAAATGAAGTAGTTATATATATATATATATATATATATATATATATATATATATATATATATATATATATATATATACAGATAATGGTTTGCTTAAATTTCGAACTTATCAGAATAATAAGAAAAAAAACTAACGTGGAAAAGAACACGGCCGAGCGTATAGTAGCTGTATTCAAATGCCGAGACGTGTGGGAAGTGACGTCACAGTAAGAAAAATAAAATCAAAAAGAAAAAAACAAGTACACATATCGACGACTGCGTTTGAGAACACGATCCCGTCAAAACGCTGACCACGTTCGCGCCCTGGGTAACATCACAGCCGTAATGAGAAGGCATGTGTCGCGGGACAATGGGAAATAAAGGTCTTTTGTTTAAACATGTAACAGCGAGTCAAGATCTTTCTTATTATTTAATTGGAATTCATTATTGAGATGAGTACTATTTATTAATTTATTTATTGCGGACTGTTATCCTCATCTTTCTTAATTGTCGTTTTACGACGTTCCAGCTTAAAATTCCTCTGGCTTTCGTCAGGTGGTGACCGCGACGGGATAGAAACTCCAAATATCCTAACTGTATTCTAAGCAATTACTGCCGTCCATAGTTGTTGTCGTATCATCAAGTTGTTGGCCAAGTAAGCCTCTTTCTTATAATTTGTCTCTTTTGTAAAGGAATCTACAACGTATTGGGTCCCGAATGTCTATAAACGTGTGGGTAATGTTACACATGTGCTAGATGAAGCAATCAAAAACATAAATATGATGATTAAAATGAAAATTTTATAAGTACAGCATTTATTTATTTATTTATCAGTCATTCTAACACATCCAAAATTTGGATATTATTATATGGGACCCTACCCTTAGACAAGATGAACCGGCTTTCTACGAGGAAATACATTTTATTAGAATCATAAATTCACAAGCGATCCCTAATAACTTTTAAATAACGATGCCTTCCTATATTCAGAACCCAGTATTCTCAAATAGTCACCCATTAGGTACTGATCATATTCAGCGTTTCTTAACTTTAGTGATCTGGTGGCAGCCGGTGTATCAACGTGATAATGTAACGAGAGAGAACAGCTAATTAAAATTGTCTTATTAATTAATTAACATGAATGTATTGCTACGGCATAAATGAAGCAGAACTGTTGACAATTCTATGACCATGACACGGAGATAAGGAGAGTATGGCGGCAGAATCCGTGAAGACGAATGGAAAGCAATGATTTGATTTAGAGGAGTGTAGATAGAAATTAAAAGTAAAAGTAATCGCTTTGAAAGTTGGATGATTTCCGTATTATTCGCATTCTTCATCATGTTGTCCATCATTAGTTTTGTTTTTGTTTTGTTTTGTTTTTTTACAACGTTTCAATCGAGGTAACCTCCTAACTTCTCTTGGTCTATCCAGTCGAACTGGGTAATTTTTCTGTCGAACTCGGGTATCTGCACCTCACTCTGATCGGAATCCTTTATTAAATCTCCTGCGGTAACTTGTTCTCGAATCATCAGTCATTACTTGGTAGGCATTCGACGTTATTCGAAATTGCAACTTTTGAGGATCATCTACAGTGATGAGTGAATGTCTGATCTCCCGCAAAAGTAAAAAATAACAATTGTGCTTGACCACATACTCTTTATCCACTCCATTCACGGGCCCTTGCATTCGGAATTTCGTGTAGATTCTCGAGTTCGACGTATAGATTTCCGAGTTAGTAATATACACCTGAAGAAGTTTGAGCGAAATGTCGTGAAAATAAACTCGAGATCAGAGCAGTATTTCGAAGAATTTTAACACTACGAATACTCAATTGTGTTTAAACAGATTCAGAAACGTCGGTACATTGCTTATTTTTAAATAGTTTTAACGCGGTTATACTTCCGTTTGGTATTTCGATGTGCGTACGATTATATAGACTTTCCATGGTGAGAGTTCCTTTTGCAAGGGTCTCTCAACAGTAAATATTTTCATGGGACTGACTTTATTTCAATGTACAACAGTAATCGTTAAATACATGTTAAAAAATACCTTAAATAAATAATAGCAATGATGCCATTCATTAATGACTTTAAAAGTCTCACAATAATCTCCATGCATTAACTAAAACGCATTAAGTCATATATCTCAGTGAGTCTGTCTTCTAACAATTTTTTATTAGTTAATAAAAAAATTCAATAGATAGGGATCTTTTATCCAAATAATCGGAAAACAATACATAATTCATTCCGTGAGTCCGAATTGTTGTTATAGACGAGGCGAAGGGATCAACGCACGCATTAAAAGTTATTAAGGGCATCATTCTAAATACATTTTAATTCATTTTACCCCTTTTTTTCTGATGTGCCAGAGCCCGCAATAGTGCATATTGTCTCCATTTGACACGATCATAAGCTTTGTCCGGGTGAATACCACTTACAGAAAGATGTTTGCGAGAAGTGTCTGCTCATCTGTTATCGCCGCACACTTAACGTGATATTTTAAGAACATGCGTAGGCGTCTGAACAATGATATAAACCCAGATATTTACTGACCATAACACCTGCGTCTGATTTGCAATCAACAAAAACAAAATGCAACTAACGGTAAACTTCACTTTTAACCATGCACTTTAGTAACATAGTAAACGGTGCACCGATTGGATAATCTTTTATTTAGTATCATTTAATACATCTCTTATAAAAGTCTGATTGTTTACATTATTTAGTCATCGTACAAGCCCTAACTGCCATTGTATTGATCGATTTTATTGGTCGAATCTTTCCAGACATGTCAGGTGCCTTTGGCGCCAATTTCTATTTCCTTTTCAGTTTTCCTCAGTTCCTTCCAGATCAGCGAAGGAGGAAGGAATCACTTTTATTATGTCTGCTAAGAAGGAGACTTGGGCGCTAACATTACTGCCTTCTATGCTTTAGATATCAGCCGTGGATGAAGTATAGAACATATTTTTAAAAGCCTACAAATAAGGCTTACTTATAAGACAGAATGTCTACAAACGCATTAGGGGCTTTTCTTATCATTGTGAACTTTTCATCTTCGGTATTCAGCCTGTTTGCGTTGCTTCCAATTTTTTAGGGACATGAGGTCCAATGGTACACGGATACATTCATCCTTCCCTGCAACCGACTACGACAGGATGCGGATTGCAAAAGAACTAAACCTACCGCTTCATTGAAGTAAATACCAGATCCATTAGTAGGACGCAAGATGGGCGCACTATTTTGCAATAATATCCTGTGTATAAATAAAGTGGTTTTCCTGAATTTTACTGTTAGGGTGTGTGTTTTGTGATTGTCACATTTCTTGCCTTAAACAGAGAGCATCCAACATGTTAGTTACAATTCCCATCTCGACATAAATTAATCCCTACGGAATTTTACGTTTTGAAAAAAGTGAAAATATAACATTTGAAAAGCACACTGCTTCCAAAAATGTCAAATAAACGAAATGAAGCTACAACAGACAAACTGACAACGCATGTACCAATTGCATTTGAGAAGTTTGAGAAGGTTTTTTATATGGCAGGGGCGCGTTCGAAATGTTTCTATTTAAAGCACATTTGAAACATGATTCTTGACTATTGGCATTCGTTTGAGATGAATAATTTGTATATTTTATTTATTTATTCGCAGTCCTCACTTTTTATAGTTGTAATGTACCAATAGCATTTGAGAAGTTTTATTACTACCTATATATTATCAACAGTAGGTTTTTTATATGGCGGGGGCGCGTTCGAAATGTTTCTGTTAAAAGCACATTTGAATCATGATTCTTGACTATTGGAATTCTTTTGAGATGATGAATTTTTATATTTTATTTATTTATTTGCAATCCTCATCTTTTATAGTTGTTGTTTAACAACATTTCAGCCAACCATTTCTCTGAATTTCCAGGTGGACATTGTCTGAAGATACTGGTTTAAATCCTACCCAGAGGCGGCCAGAGGATAAGTTTGCTTAAACGTGGTGAGACGACAACAACTATGTAATGCGGTAATTAATTAAGATACAGTTAAGGATTCAGTATTCCTAACCCGTTGCGGTTAACAATAGAGGAATAGTTGGCCGAAACGTCGCAAAACAACTACTATAAAAAGATAAGGATAATAGTCCGCAACGAAATGCATAAAATGATTCTTGACGTTTGCATTTTAAACTTAACTTCAAGCTATCATTACTGGGCAAACAGTTAGATCAATCATATAAAATAAACAGTAGATTTTTCTATGACAGAGGTGCGTTTGAAGTGCATGTTTCTGTTTAGAGGACACTTACACCATGATACCTGATTTTTCCATAATAAATAAAAGTCAACCCATTATATCAGAAATAATTTTATAAAATCAATAGTAGGTTCAATTCAGTGCAATGCAAACAATGTATCGTGTAATAAATCACTGCAAGAATGCATGCGAACCTTTTTCTCCGTGCACCGCGAGATGTGTCGAGAGCAGGCAATCAATCGAGTTGATTGAAAAATTGACGATTTCGATGACAATAAAATATGAGAGTGTGTAACATTTGTTCATTATTCATTAGGCATAACGTTATTATTCCATCATTCAACGGCGGGCAACCTCGGGTCTCACTGCTAGTCGCACAATAAATGTAAGATTAGAATGGCGTGGAAAAACCATAATACGTAGATATATTGAAAATCAGGTGTGACTGATCATCTGTTTGCCCAGTCATTATAGGTTCCAGTGATGATAGCTTCAATATATCTACGTATTACGGTTTTTATAAAAGGGTATAAGAAACCATCCATCCTTATTAGTGAAAGCCCTGGTGATTATCAGCTTGTAGAAGAAGTGAGGAGGAGAGAGACACTGCAGGTTTACCTACAAGCTTCGATCAGAAAAGAAAGACAGAATAATGTCAAGAAACTCTTACCAAGACACGCCACACTCTGTCGAACGTCTTTGAATGAATTTATTAGGGATATTACAACAGAATATTCTTTTCATTCTTTTGACTATCAAGAATATATCCGAAACAGTAAGACACAGCGAATCAACAGAGAACCACATAAATCTATACACAAACATATAACATGTTAACGGATGTATGCTACAAGACTCAAAACAATGAAAAGAATAGGATGTAGCCATAACCCTAGTAATTATCGTCGTAGACAATCACACGAAAACCCCCTCTTAACAATTATTAACAGGAATAATCATTGTCCCAATACAGTTTTGCTTGAATTACTCTCTTAATTGCGTTGTTACTCTTCGCCGTAACACTCTGCAGCTCGCGCGCTCGGTACAAAGAAATCAATTCCCTGCTCAGATCAATAAGTTTCTAATTTGATTTGTCTTTCAAAATACACATTTTCAACCGTTCGATAATTTTATACTCCGATTTCCTTTCGCAAACATCATTCAAATTTGTCTTTGATGTTTGAGCGTTTTTTTTTTTCTATTGCGTTTTTTTCTGATTTTCTTGTTGAAGTCAAACTGCAGTTTTTGTTTCATATATGGATCTGCCATTCTGTCTAGACTAGCCATGGAATTTGTAACTTTAAACAGGTCATTTTTTGCATTGTGTTCAATAGTTTATCTGCCTTTTTTATTATTATTTATTAGATGTAAATGACAAATAAGATGTTCATAAAAATGTTTACCTTAAATAAGTATATTAAATTATTAGTATTACTGTACGAATGCTTAATACCAAATATATTCCTTATACAAAGGGTAAAACATGTTATCCTTGATATCTTTGGGTTAAAACAAAATGATATTAATGCGAGTGGGCAGAAACTGCTCGCAAACCCGATCTGTTCTTGACAAAGTTCTTAACCGGTTTCTAAACCTTGTAGGTGATGGCTTTTTCCATACCATACACCCCCTATCTAACAGAAGAGATGTTGCGAACCTGCCTCTTCTCTACCGTTATTTTCATAGCATGTGCTCGTCTGAGCTTCGATCTATGGCCCCTTTTGCCAAACTTTTACAAAATAACAAATTCCATGAACAAAGCTTCTTCTCGATGACTGCCTGCCCGTGGAACTTTTTCGCTTCCTTGCTTTTTACCTGACTACAACATAACCGTCTTCAAATCTAATGTAAACAAATTCTGTTGAGTCGTCCTCTGAAATAATAACGTTATGCTTAATTTTACCCGTAACGAGTACTATGCTGTTTTTTATAATGGCTACCGTACACGCCTTACTCATTATCCTCGATGACCTCAGATAAAAAAAAAAACATAATAGGGAAGTCGTGGGTCCCTAATTATTCTTAATATTCACAAAATACCTTCCTGATAAATCCGTGTCCGAAACAAGTGTATTTGCCAATGATATTTTGACAATAGTTATAAACATATACTAGACAATGGGTTATTACTCAGAAACGTACCCCCATGTTTGCAATTGAACAGGGACGCAAATTAATATCAACATTTACTACTAATAAGACTAAACTTCTTGCATTAAACACTTACAAGAAACATCTCAACAACCGACTGTCATAACACTAGTCTATCTGAGAGCTCATTGTTCCAAATTCTCGACTAAACATTCGCAAGCAGCATAAAAATACATTGAGGACATTGCTAAGGATGCTGCAAAAATGTGGGAGTTATATATCGTGCTAGTAAACTATTAATACCTGACAGCAATTTGGGTGTCTACTAAGCTACCATTTGGCCAAATATTGTGTAGTATTGAAACATCTCCTGACATCCGTTACTCCCTCTTAAAAAAGGGTAAAATGGTTCTCAAATGTAACAGGTTTCGCTCTACTGAACAAACTTAGACGCCTGATCTATCGCCGAAAAACGCCGAGAACAACATAGCTCGATGGGTTAAATAAAAGGGGTCAGTTGGACATTTCATATGCCATTTGATAAACGATGCGTATTATAATATAAATCAAGAACGATAACAAAGAGAGGAAAACATACTGTACCGCAAGAGATAAAGTACAATAGTCGATTCCCGAGTTTAAAAACGTGACGGATCGATTTCATCTATTGATAAAACTCGCTGAACCAAATGGCTGATTGTCGATCAGCCAGTTTATATTAAATAAATTATAAATAATATGGTCGATCACCATGTAAGCAGACATAAAACTAGATTACGTTAATTGGTTTGCTATAGATCCCATCTGGGTTCTCTAGCAAGATTTGATAAACATATTAACTTATTTGTCCTTAAAATTAACGTGATATATAGTAGTTCTGCATTTACGACCAGCCGCAACTGACGGAAATAACTGAATGCAAAACATTAAGAGAAAAGTATAATAATAAACAGAAAAACATGTAAACACAATAAATCTAATTACACAAATGTATCTAACACAACCCTTACTCTAAAACTGAACTTAACCCTAAACTTAATTAACACTTGATACTAATCTCCGCGATTAGAATTATTTTCATTTCTTCCAATTTATGAAAAAGTAGACTTCATTGATTCGTCGTATAATTTGGATTAATTGGAATATTGTTCTCATCTTGAGTGTGATGTTTACAAAGTTTCGGTATTTAATGTATGTAACTTCCGGCCTTCTTCAGGTGTATCTGGTCGAACTCGAAAATGTTTCTGTCGAACTCGGGGATGTTGATTGAATTTCGAGCTGAACCCTTTATTTATTTAATCACGTCATGGCTGACAGAACAAGAACATGCTATCCCTGTGAACTAAATAAAAGGGTTCCGCTAGAAATTCCGTCCAAATTCCCTAGTTCGACAGAAACATTCCAGAGTTCGACAAAAACATTCCCTAGTTTGACAAGATACAACTGAAGAAGGTCGTAGGTTACATCGAACAAAACGTTTTGAAAATCACACTCAAGATTAGAACAGTAGTCCATGAATCCAAATAATACGAATAACCAATCGCCAGCTCAAACATCCAGAAAGGTCTATGGATTCGTATTAGCGAAAAAAATAGACAATATGTTCGTAAAACGAGGGTTTTCAGATTTTTTCTCGTCAGCCATTGAGCGAGCGTGAGACAACGTTGTGGAACGCTCGTGGGGCGATAAATACAGAAGCAGCTCCTATCATTATAATAGGTAGAATGATCCACTATGGCTTACACTACAAAAATTTATACATATTTACAAATCCGACATAATGATTCCCGAGTTCGTCAAGACGCACCTAGAGATAATCGGAGATTATATTTGATGAAATATCGTATTAATAACACTAGAATGCAGAAAATTGAGAGTTCTTTAGTTTTATTACCAACTTGTTATTGGCCCATACACCTTACGTCATTTTATTAAAGTTCGTGCTCCTTTAAGGTAGACGACGAGATTAACGACTGAGTTTGACTCACCGTACCAGCCAACCACCTTCTTACGCGAACTGTTAGGGTCTCATGTTCCGCCCAGTTTTGGCTTTCAATTTTCTCCAATGAACTTTCCGTGAGGGGCAAGAAACGTGTCGATCTGTTTCGGGTTGGAAGTTTTAACTTTTCAAGCGAAAATTCCTCGACCCGTCTTCCCCCGATCACACCAGGCCTCGACGGTATAGTCAATGAGGGCAACACGGTGGTGTTGTTCGAAATGGATTTTTTGGACGGGGCCACAACTACAGCGCATTCTATCACCGAAGACTTGTTCGAGTGGTGTGGTTTGCATTTCTGCGATTTCCTTGGGGCACACGACATCAGCGGACTTTATCGAAAAAAATCGCTATTGTTTTCCTTAAGAAAAATATGTGGCGTTCAAAATTCTAAATTTGACGCAGTAAAAATAAATTGTAAAAAATATGCTTCAATATCTAAAATGGATGACGTCATAAAAATCTAATGACGTACGTAACGGGATAATAATGAATACGCTTTAAAAGAAGATAATGCTCCTCAATTTCGATCGCCAGCTTTTGGGTTGCATTTCGTGCTAGTTTCAGAGTTTTAGTTCGGGTGTTTTCAATGAGGGAAGTATTTTTTGGGATGACCCTAATTCAGATAAATATTTTCTGTAAGAAATGCTTCAGGTCTATCACCAAAGGTTAAAAATCGAGGGGCATTTAGACACAGAAAACAAAACAAAATAGTGCTAGTGCACTTATTGATGCGTGCTATTTTTTAATAGTATTTTCAATTTTAATTAAAGCTCAACAATATTTTTTTTAATTGTTATGGGTTTGTATTACTATACACATAGATTCGAAAAAGTTGTCAAAAACAAATATATAACAAATAAATATTATCAAAGGCAAGACAAGTTACTTATCTACCAAACTGGATATATTTTTCGTGCTTTTATTCAATGTAACATGTTTATTCAGCTCGAAAAACATAAAGTGTATACCGATGTATTGGAACAATCAAGATGACGTCTAATTCTCTATTTAACACGGTAAGTTTGGGAAAAGATGTTATAAATAAAAAACCGGATAAAATACTGTTAAAAACTCGCTCAATATATGTTACCGTGACATAGGTTGACATATATTCGGCGGGTTTTTTAATAGTATTTAGTATAGTTTTTATTTATAACACTTTTTCCCACACTTACGGTGTTAAAGAGGGTGTGAGACGCCATCTTGAATTTGCGAATACATCGGTAAACACTGTATGTTTTTCGAGCTGAATAAATATGTTACATTGAATAAACACATGAAATCTATGTGTACAGTAATACAAACCCATTGTAAGGTGAAAATACATAATAGGTACACAACACCCTCCCGTCCCCATATTAAGACTGGCTTTCTAAATAATAACGTTATTATTTCAGCACGGTTCAATAAGTGCATCAATAGCAACGAAATATTGAGCCGAAAAGGCATGCTTTCAAAAAGATCTATTTTATATATATTTCAAATGAAAGTTTACATAAACAGTAAAAACATAGAATGTTAGTGAACAATTGTAATATTCTTGCAAATAGTCAAATGAGTTCATTAGTTGAAGAATTGAAAACGTATACATTGATTAATAAAGAGCCGTGAATTTTAAGGATTAGGAAAAATCGTCATGAAGCATTCTCTGCTCATTTTTATAAATTATAATTCATTGAAATCTATTTGAGACTAAATGTTCAGCTGATTTTTTAATAGTAAAGTAGTCAGTGAAAAAGATTGTAAATATTTCAATGAATAATGTTTATACAGATTGGTAGACGATAATAAGTTGATGTGTTGAGTTCGTCTATATGTTCTTATGCGAGGGTTGAGAAATGTTACTGAGGGAAGCGCCCGTAGTGAGTAACACAGCGACACCAATCCGTAGACTCTGGTCAACTGGCTTCAACTGATTTATATAAGAAGAGTTCGGTTTATTAAAGATGTAAGTGATTACCAGAAAGACCATTTAAAATAAATCGAGAAAAGTTTTCTGATATGCCTAAAATATATTTTTTCCTTTTTTATTCAGGATAGCGAATGCGCAGACGATATGCGCACAGAAGCATTTACGCATTTTTTTATTGTCGACGTGTAAAATTCGACTACTACATGGCCTAAGGAAATATACAAAAAACAGAAACTATTGCTATTTTCATGAAACGCAGTTTTACATTTTTAACACATGGAACCAAGATCGGGTTCATGTGCACGATGGCAATCATAAAAATGTTACTAACCATGAAGATTCTTGGGTTTCACATAAATACGTCACTGTTTACCGGCAGTGTTTCTCTACGTGTTTCGAAATGAAAAAATATTTTAGGGATAAACCAGTTTTGAAGATATATATTCAGTGAAAAAAAAAGTTTTTAGGTTTATAAATAAATGTGAGAAAACGAGAGGAAAGTTATAACAGTAAACTAAAAAAGAAAATAGGTTCAGAAACCATACATTTACAAAAAAAATATGTCATATATGTTGAAAATAGTTTACAGTAATAGACAAAATTGAATATTCGCTAATATTCTAGTTTTTGTACAAGCAAAGCGATGTCATTATTGGACATATCTACAAAAGCTGACATCAACGTACTTAGTGACAATTTTGACCACTTAACAACCTTTATTTCTGGATGAAAACGGATTACAAAGTGTTTCCACTGTCGGAAAATCCTATATACAAAAATGAATGTTTTAAGATCTATAAACCAGTTGAGTAAATTGATTGAAGAAGTGTCCTAACACGCAGACAATCTTAAACTATATATATATATATATATATATATATATATATATATATATATATATACATGTGCGTGTTTATATATATATATATTTATATATATCCATATATGTATTTGTATATATATGCATATATATATTTATTATTATTATTATTATTATTATTATTATTATTATTATTATTATTATTATTATTATTATTCACTGTTCTGGGGAAAGAATTCCATCAAATTGCTCGATTAAAAAGAAGATTTCTATATAAAATCATATTAATTTAGAAAAACATTTGTACCGTCGGTTCAAGCCTAACATAAGGAGACCAGTTAATAGTATATATTGTTAGGCTCTATTCACCGGTATTATTTTGTCTCTCTCTCCCCTCTCAATCTCTCTCTCTTTCTCTCTTTCCCTCTCGCTTACTATCTCTTTCTCGTTATATGTATATATATATATATATATATTTATATATATATTTTATATATATATATACACACATATATATATATATATATATCGAATCCTTTATAAGCCATCGGTACGAGCGGTTTTGTATCTTGATATTAGGAAATCGTTTTTACTCTTAATATCAAGCTTACTTCAACTCATCTACTGATATGTAAGCGTGTGTGTGTTGAGGCATTGTCAATTATAAGAGAATTCCACTGATTGCTAATGCAATTTCTGTTCATTTTTTCTAATGATTAATTGTCTTAAAGCAAAAAAAAAAATCTATATTTCGCAGGTATCAGGAACGTTTTCGATATATTGTCGAATCATTTATCTATTACAGAAAAAAAACCAAAAATCCAAATGAACAAAAAATCTGGCAAAAAGAGAAGACTTTCCTAAAAGCAGCCGATGACGGTGATATAAAGTCAGTTTGACATCTATAAACCAAACCACTGCAAGAAAACAATTCAAATATTGGACCCCAGAAGTATAATCCGAGAATAAAATGTATTATCCTAAAGAAAGTGCGTCAGAAAAAGAGATACGTTATTGAGTTCTACTCTAATAAAAACTTTAACCGATCAGTATGCACTAGTGTTTGTGAAAGGTTTAAGCTTTTGCAGTTTATAATTAGCCTAACTTCATTTAAAAAAAAAAATTGTAATCTAATTTTACTAATAAGTAAGTTTTGATAATTTAAGGTGGTTTATATTTATTAAATTTAAACCAACGTTTATGACTACATGTCATAAGCTCCTGTCTTGAATTTAATATATGAAGATATAAAAAATACAACCAAACTATTAAATTCAAGACAGGAGCTTATGACATGTAATCATAAACGTTGGTTTAAATTTAATAAACATAAACCACCTTGAATAATTAAAAATTACTTATTAGTAAAAATAGATTACAATTTTTTTTTAATAAATTAAGTTAGACTAATTATCTCCCTTTCACCCTAAAATAAATAAAAGTAAAGAAAAGATGACAATTATCTCCCCTTAAAATACGTAATAGTAATATTCTATATATATATAAACCGTAGCGTCTTTAACTCAAAAAACAATTTATTGCACGAGCGTCCCCCCCTTTTAAATTTCATCATTCAATAAGGTAAAAAGCTATAGCAAACATCTTAATGACTATTTTAACCACAGTTCCTGATTTAAAAAAACGAAATATTAAAAGGTAAATATCTATATATATTTTTAAAGCAAATTTATTATGTAAATTCAAAAATATATATATTTCTCTACTTATTTCTATCTCTAACCCATATTAATTTTCTTATAAATTTTAAATCCAGACCTTTTGTTTCAATTTTTTCACATTCATCTGCCTTACTTTTAATGCTAGGTTTATGTATGGTGTGTTTTAAATTCAATAAAAAACCCTTCAAAATTTGCTGATGAGGAGACCTTGCTTATCAAAAATCTATATATAATTATTGTACATAACTTGATGTACACAACAATAAAAAGCATTGTTTTCCGAAACGATCGTACAGATGATTGATTTTGTTGTTGTTCCTTCTTATGAAACGAATTTTTAATTTAATTATAATTTGATTTTTAAATTATCAATCACATTACTTAATATTGTATTAGCTCTAGGACATCGTGCACTTTCTATTTCCTGTATTTTAATTAAACTAGTAATTTCCCTGTTACATTAAAATACACTCAGCTCTTTAGACTATTGTTCTAATCTCCTTTAAATGTGTATATATATATATATATATATGGCTATTGTTCTCGTCTTCTTTTACTAACAACGACTATATTTCATTCCTCACATTGTGATAGCCTTCTAAATCTCTACTACATACCTATCCCACACAATGCTTCAAGCAAACTACATATCAATCCTACATATACATACACACACACCCACATATATATATATATATATATATATATATATATATATATATATATATATATATATACAGAAACATGAAAACAAATCAGTGATTGACCGCACAAACGTGGCTGTTAAACCCTGTCAAACTCTGGCATTCTTTGGCACATATTGTGCAGACATGAGTGCCACTTGCAGCACGTTCTTTATGATCACTTCTATGAATATTCAAATGCCGCTTCAAACCGCCTGCTGTTTAGCACGTCCACTCGCAGTTGACTCAGGTTAGATCTGGCAACCCAATAGTGTTTCGTGGCCCATTGCGCTGATGAGTAGTCTGGTGGCTTATAAGCCCAGCTCTGCTCATACATAATACTCTGCACACCTCACACTCCAGACTAATTTGGCGCTCCAACCCATGCACTGCTTATTACACATTCCCTTTCCGGATATCATGTTTCAGTCGCTCCTACTGGGTTCATCAGCCTCAAACGTGCCCCTCCCCGAAAGGTCCTTCTCTACTCTCAACAATCCAAAACAAGACTTACCCAGGTTCTCTCATCCATCTCACATTTTTTAAAGTGGACCTCAAACAATCCTTGGATCTCTTTAGGTTTATGAGGCAAACGTCTTCCCTCGGCGAGCTCGCCATAAAGGAATTGTTTGGGAAGTCGACTGTCTGACATCTTCACCACATGACAACCCCATCTCAGTCTATGTTTGATAATTAGAGCTTCAATGTTTATACATTGGGTCCGTTCAAATATCTCAACATCACTGGCATACATTTTCCAGTCCACACTTAAGATTCGCCGTAGGCATATCTGGTGGCATCGATCGAGACATCTCAAATGCTTCCTGTATGTTGGCCACGTCTCACAGACATAGTGAAGACTAGGGGAAACGTATGCGGCGTAAACCTTAATCTTTGTTGGAAGCAAGATGCCATGACAGCTCCACAGACGCTTGTCCAACTTGCCAAAGGTAGTACTTACTCTGCTGATCCGTAACAATACCTCATCATTCAGGGCATCAGACATACTTAGTGTGCTCTACAAGTATACAAACTTAGCTGTAATCGTTATCTTTGGCCCATAGACATTAACTGACATACACACATACACACATACATACATATATACATACATGCATTTAAACAGCCAGGTGTGATGTATATTATAGATTACATATATAATTAATTCTAAGTTAGACACTTGTTCGCCGTATTAACGCTCCTTGTCCTAGTTCGCTTAAACTGTCTACTAGGCTAGACATAGGGTATCGAAACCTGACCGTTTTATAAAGCGATCATTTGAGTCTACAAAAAGAGAAATTACCTCGCATTATTAATATTATTTTTAAAAAATACTAATTCTTATGATAATAGATAGAAAGAACTTGTAACTAGCTTCAACAATGAAAATGCGTGAAATGGTTTCTGCGCAAGTCTTTCTGCGCAATACCTGAATAGAACAAATAGAAACAAATAGGACATTTTTAGCATCTTTTTTTTTTTATTTTTGACACTTATAACGTAAACTACGTATAAGAAAGTGGCACAACTATTAAACAGATTAACTTTTGTGCTGCAGAATTTGTTTTTATTACATTTTCACCCAAAAACAAATAAGAGTACAATTCTGACGTACTATCAGAGGTATAATTTGCAGCGCTACTATCTAGGGAGTTGTGCAGCAAGATGTCTGTTCACAATACACTTGAACTTCTGCATGACAGTACAGTATGCAGGAACTCGGAAGGATTTCCAGAGTTTAGCATTTCTGGGAAAGTTATAGGCACCACTATTCCCAACGTGCATTTCTAGTAATTCTATGACACATATCTGCTTCCGAGGCACATCCATGACAGGAGTAAATTTTCCCGAGTTGTGCACCGTTAATATCGTCAATAAAGTGATTAAATTTTTAGGTAATGGGTACCTAAGTTTAGTCACATTAACAATGCCATTTGCAATTCCTTCTAATCCATTTGGGCGAAATAATAATTTGTCATTACTTTTGTAGCGGTACTCGTAATTATTTTAAACTGAGTTGCACATGACTTACCTGGAACATGCAGTATATTCAACTCACTCTTATTTCTGTAATTCCTGTTGAACCATTTTAATCTGACCAAAGAAACGAAAATAAAACATTAGTTTTAAATGTTCGGGACAAAAGAAAACAAATACAAAATCAATTAATGAACAAAATCGAATCTAATCGATAAACATAATAACGGATCGTTGTAAGATGTGTTCCTGTTCGATCTGCGTGCTCAGCGACTAGAATTTACGAGGAAATAGATTTGAAAAATCAATAACATCAATAATAATAATTGCTAAAACGATAGAAGACAGAATGTGACTTTTAATGTATCAAGAAGTAGACATGGCAAAAGAATATTAAATGCTAGAAAACAATCCACTATTAAAGAAACGGCAATTTCGTTGTATATTAAACGGCAAAGAGGAAACAACTGTACCTAGTTTGCACGACCGCAAAGTTGCTATGGCGCATGCGTTCGAAATGACGTAACTCATCTAAGATTCAGTTTGTACTATTTTTTTTTACAAATGCGTTAAAATTAAAATTTATATGATGAGTCTCCGTTAACTTATGACTGTGAAGTGTTTCATGATACGTACGTAATATAGCGTAATGTATTGCATACTCAAGTTAACACGCCGGTTTTGTAAGACCACCGAATTTAAGTAACGTTGAGCCTGGTTAATACCAGATGAGTTACCATATGGGAATTCTAAGCGCTGTATGTTTTCCCCCTTTTTCAGCATAGTTTCCAGTCGTTCTAAACATATATATATATATATATATATATATATATATATATATATATATATATATATATATATATATATATATATATAACTCTCTCTCTCTCTCTCTCTCTCTCTATATATATATATATATATATATATATGATGATGATTGCAACCTCAGTCGTTCTAAATATATATATATATATATATATATATGATTGCAACTTCTTGTTAGACAAGTGCCATTCCCTCAAACATTTAAAATCCATGATTCCAAATGTCTGAGGGAGTATCTACACAAATGTGATGTTACATAGTCTTAGCTTTGTACGACAGCTAAGTCTCTCTCTCGGTTCAAAATGTTGAGATCCAGCAACAAGCAAGAGCAAGATAGCCAGCAACAAAGTAAACTGATGACCAGCTTAATGCGAGTAATGGACATCCGCTTTATGTTTTTTTTTAAATAAGAGGTTTGCTTTTCCTAGAAAGGTTGCTTTCACCACGGCTTACGGGAGGCCTCTCTACCCCAATACACATATATACACACACAAATATATACGGTGCTAGTTGGCCGTTAACCCAGTAAAAGAGTTCATTCGTCCTTTGGAAGGTCCTGTTTTTATCCTTCAGGGAGACTAGCCGCCCTCCTCACCAAACAAGTCTGGTGGGGGAACCAGTTTAGTCGCCGTTAACCCGCCCATGAGGCAGGTAGTACTGGGTTACATGGTATCAGTAGCATATGACATGACCTGACATATATATATATATATATATATATATATATATATATATATATATATATATATATATTAATTCTCGCGCTAAAAAGCAGGAGACAAAATGTTTTAAATAATAATAATAATAATAATAACAACAGCAATAACAAAGACTTTCGCTGACCGTAACCAGTTATATAGTTATTTGGAAATTTTCATCTCTATTTTTCTTGTCATGTACAGATTATTTGTAAATGAAACCTATATAGAATATGTGTTCTATTCTGAAATAAGTTTTACAAAATTTAATCTAAAAAAGTTATTTAAAAGTTTTTGTTAAAAAACAAATCAGATTTTTTCATTATCCAGACCTGTATTACAAAGGAGGGCAGTTGAAAAAAATGAGTGATGGTGTGAGGAGAAATACAAACTGAAACAGAGAATATTCAGACCTGTAATAATACAAAGAGTGAGTTGCAAAAATGAGTTGTTGTGTGAGGAGAAATACAAACTGAAACAGAGAATATATTAAGACCTGTAATAATACAAAAGGGAGGTTGCAAAAATTAGCTGTGGTGTGAGGAGAAATACAAACTAAAATAGAGAGAATGAGAGTTTTAAAATATAATCTTAAAAAGATAAGATACAAGTTAAAAAGCATTTCATCCAAGGCATGAAAATTGTTAAGCAAAATGTTTTTACTATAGGCTTTAAAAATAAACGTACAAGATTCAATTTTAAATTTATTTATCTTCAAAGCGCACTTTTAACAATTTTACAAAGTACGGAATAAAAATGTAATTTAAATTGAATCAAAAAGAGGTAGGCTCCCGATCACGAGGTGCCGCTTTCTAATCTAGCAAGATTCAGCCACTCTGATGAGTCGTCGACTATATATATATATATATATATATATATATATATATATATATATATATATATATATATATATATATAGCTTCTGGGTTTGACCTTTACTCCTGATCTGAAATGGAACACCTACATCAAGTCTGTTGCCAAGGTCGCTGGAAAGATGGTGGGATCCTTCTACTGCTCCAGAAGATATCTCACTACTGATGCAATTCTCTATCTATATAAAAGCCAAGGACGTCCAAGGGCAGGAGCTGCTACAAAAAGCCTATCCTGCATTTACAGAGTAAAAAATAGACTTCGTGGCTTAGTGGGGGATGCCCTTTTCTCTACCCGGCGACCTCTCTCTTACAGAAGAGACGTTACGAGTCTATCCCTGTTTTATCGTTATTTCCATGGCAGATGCTCGTCTGAACTCCAATCTCTGGTCCTCCCTCGCGAATCTTTCACGAAAAACACTCGTCTAGCTAAATCCACTGTGAAAAATTTCCCCCACTCTTTATCTGAACCCAAATCAAAGTAAACACTTCATCAAATCTCCACACTAACGTTATGTACTTGCAATAACCCTATACCTGAGTGGCTTCCGAGCCTTGATAAGTGGTAATCACTGTGTAATATATATATATATATATATATATATATATATATATATATATATATATACATATATATATATATATAAGTATGCATTCAACAATGTTGACTCAGGAGAGGTGTGGTATGAGATTGTGCAAATATTGCCATAAAAATTTAACAAGCAAGAACACTTACACTGGGTATACATGGTCAGTCAACATTGAAGGAATCTGCGGGAATATTTTTTTTTTTTCATTATAATATATACCAATCCTTACTTAAAAAGCTCAATGTACTTACAGAGCAATATAATGAATGAATTATCAAAAACTATATTCAAGAATTCATGATGCGACTATCTCACAATTTATTTATTTAATTCTGTTTGCATTATAAATACTTGACAGTATCTGATTCGTAGCACACAGCCTTTCACTTCATAATGGTGTAATATAAACTCATTATAAGTATTTACAGCTCCGTTCCGAATTTTCGTATTTTTAATAATGTCAGAACGCACTTTATCTCTTTTTGATGAATTGATTCTTGCTATTTTTTATGAATCATTAAGGGCAAAATAGATTCTCTGATTGATTAAGTGATTAATTTTGTGTAACGAAACAGATTCTGTCACGAATTGTGAATGCCAACTAAATTAAATGAATAAATTGTAAGATGACTACTATCATGAACTTTGGAATGTAGACTTTTGCCATTCATTCATTATATATACCAAGTGAAACCCAGAGTAATTTAGAAAAAAGACCCAGTGAACATAGAACCTATATAAAAATAGCAATTCTCCAACTGCATTATGCTCTTATTCATTGCAGCATAATCACAGCTTTGACTTTAAACAAGCAAAAAGAGTTCCAATATGGCGGGATCCTTCTACCGCTCCAGAAGATATCTCACTACTGATGCAATTCTCTATCTATATAAAAGCCAAGGATGTCCAAGGATGGAATACTGTTGCCATATCTGGGCAGGAGTTGCTAAAAACAGTTTATCCTGCCTTGACAGAGTACAAAATTGACTTCGTGGCTTAGTGGGGGATGCCCTTTTCTCTCCCCTGCAACCTCTCTCCCACAGAAGAGACGGTTCGAGCCTATCCCTGTTTTATCGTAATTTCCATGGCAGGTCTGAACTCCAATCTCTGGCCCCCCTCGCCAATCTTTCACGTAAAACACCCGGCTAGCTGAATCCACTGTGAAAAATTTCCCCCACTCTATATCTGTGCCTAGATCAAAACGAGGATTCCATGAACAAAGCTTCTTTCTTATAACTTTACGTTTGTGGAATCTGTTCCGTCTGCCTGCTTCCCACCGGACTACAACTTGGATGTATTCAAGTTCAACGTTAACAAATTCCTAATGAACCGCCCCCTTAAGTAAACACTTCGTCAAATCTCCACACTAACGTAATGTACTTGCAATAATCCTTATCCCTGAGTGGCTTCCGATCCTTGATAAGTGGTGATCACTGTGTAAAAAAAAAAGTTAAATTTATCTCTAATACACCGCGCCGGAGACTTCTTGAATCAGCGAATTCAAGCACAATTACACAACATGCAAGTTTCTTTAATGTAGCGCCATTAATAAGTAACATTTTATTAAAAGAACATAATTTAATTGTAGAAGAAATTAAACTTCTTACAACATAGAAACACCCCCTGTAATAATTAATAAGCAAGCTCCCCGTCTTTTTTGAATTTCCAACGTCTGTTTCCGTTTCTGAAATAGAACAGCGTCACATTTTGTAGAGAAAACATTTTCAAATATTTGTATTGGTGGTTTTGTTTTCTTAATCTGATTCATCCATAGGAAGGTTCGATATAAAGACGAAACGTTGATGAACACATAACTCGGTTTGTTCCTTTTTTATTTTTTATTCTTCCCCTCTCTGTCTGTCTGTCTGTCTCTCCCTCCCCCTCTCTCTCTCTCTCTATATATATATATATTAATTAATGTGATTGATAATTTAAAATTTAAAAATCAAAATATAATTAAATTAAAAATCCGTTCCATAAGAAGGAACAACAACGAAATCAGTTATCTGTACGATCGTTTCGGAAAGCAAAAATAGCAATATTTCTTTCAACTTAAAATGGCGAATAATTGAGACTTGCAAACCATATAAACCAGGAGATAAATTTTGTGCACTATGTAAAAAAGAGACCCTAAAAATTTTAAAATATGAAGATATAAAAAATATAACCACACTATCAAATTCAAGAAAGTAGCTAATTACATGCAATCATAAACGTTGGTTTAAATTTAATAAATATTAACCACCTTAAATCATTAGAAATTACTTATTAGTAAAAATAGATTGCATTTTTTTTTAAATAAATTAAGTTAGACTAATTATCCCCCTTACACCCTTTAAATAAAATAAAGAAAATATGACAATTATCTCCCCTTACAACATTTGAAATATAAACTATAGCGTCTTTAAATCAAAAGTACGCTAACGGAAATAAATTATTGCAGGGGCGTCCCCCCCTCTTAAAATTCATCATTCGATAAGGTAAAAAGCTATAGCAAACATCTAAATGAGTATTTTAACCATAGTTCCTGACTTCAAAAAGCGAAAAATTAAAACGTAAATTTCTCTATATATTTTTCTATATATATACCTTTATACCTATGTGTGTCTATTTTTTCATATATATGCATATATATATATATATATATATATATATATATATATATATATATATATATATATATATATTTGAAATGTGGTACTTAAATCAAACTTATAATTTAAATTCAAACTTATATTTTAATCTATTTCTTTTCTATCTCTAACCCATATTAATTTTCTTATAAATTTTAAATCCAGACCTTTTTTTTCAATTTTTTTCAGATACATCTGTCTAACTTTTAATGCTAGGTTTACTTATGGTGTCTTTTAAATTTAATAAAAACCCTTCAAAATTTGCTGACGAGGAGACCTTTCTAATTAAAAAAAAACTATATGTAATTATTGTACGTAACTTGATGTCTACCACAATAAAAAGCATTGTTATCCGAAACGATCATACAGATAATTGATTTTGTTGCTGTTCCTTCTTATGAAACGGATTTTTAATTTAATTATAATTTGATTTTTGAATTTTAAATTATCAATCACATTACTTAATATTAAATTAGCTCTAAGATATTTACCTATCGAGCTTATTATATATCTAAATTACAAAGAGCACTTTCTCTTTCCTGTATTTTAATTAAACTAGTAATTTCCCTGTTACATTGAAATACACTCAGCTCTTTAGACTATTGTTCTAATCTCCTTTAAATTATATATATATATGTATATATATATATATATGTTTACCTTTATGTGTATTTGTGCGTTTGTATGTGTGCATTTATCTACTTTTGTTCTAGTTAATTTGTATGTAAAGCATAGAGTAGTGTAAATACCGTTTTTATTAGTTAAAAAATAAACAAACAATATATCTATCTACCTATCTAAACTAAAACAGTATGTAAAATATTCTGTACTTTTACATTGCAAATATAAAAGAAAAATCTATTTTTATCAATTAGTTATATTAAATCAATTAAAAAAACATACTCATAAAAAATGCGCTATCATTATAAACATCCGTATGCCAACATTTTCTAATTATGTCCAAAAGGTATCCTAATGAATTAGTAACCTTTTTTTTTTCTTTTTGTAAAAAAAAAAACACATTCTTAACTTTAATAGGTCGGGTGGCTTGTAAGTGTGCTACCTTAAAATGGTATAATAAAACAAAAACTTGCTGTAATATTTTGTGTAAATAAAATATAAAAAAATCTTGTAAATAATATAATTTTAGATGAATTAGCAACAAAAAACACGCACAACCTTAACAAATCAAATTCTCAATCGTGCCACGTATATTATAGATACCGTGTAGATATGATAAATTAATTATTTTTAAATGCATTCATAACACAGAGCAAAGTGAATGTTTTTCAATACTTTACTGCATTTAATAACTATTTACAAAATAAATTTTACAGTAAAAGTTGAAGTAAACCAGGGGTGTATATGTATATATTACGTATATATATATATATATATATATATATATATATATATATATATATATATTCGTATATTTATTAATATATACATATTTTCATTTGAAATTACAATATCTATTGCTAAATACACTAGTATTTAATGCTCTCCTTATTATCACTGTAGAACATGATCATTATTGTTCGTCCTTGGACTCTTACTTAAGCAGTAAATCTAGCCACGTCTTTAAAATGAAGGTATCTTTAATCAATCCACAGGAAGAAAATTTATACTGAAAGGATCTTCAGAAACTGAGAATACCATGCAGGCGTACGTTAACAGTTGGCAGTCAGACAAAATGTTGAACGTCAGTAAATCGGAATGAGGGTGTTTCCTAAAAGTCGCAGCTTTTCTTAATTCCCTGAATAGGATTAAACTTTTACATATAAAAGGAACTTTATAATAATAATGTTTTTTTAAATAGGCCGTTAATATATATATATATATATATATATATATATATATATATATATATATATATATATATATATACATATATATATGTGTGTGTGTGTAAATAAAACATACTGATATGTTTATATAATATATATATATATATAATTATATATATGTAAATACAAACACGCCATATATATATATATATATATATATACTGAATATTATTATAATTAAATTATTATTACATTTTTTAATTATGTATATATATATATATATATATATATATATATATATATATATATATATATATATATATATATACTAAGTTATAAAACGTATAAAGGATTCTTCAGGCTTATGCATAAGCCTGAAGAATCCTAGAGTGGATGAAACGCGGAATATTCAGTGTAGCTTAATCGGCATATGTATTTTATAAATTACTAACTAGCTCTACCTACGTATTGGGCATTTTGAAGTAAATACTTAAAGTTTACGCATAAATCTATACTTTCGTATATTAATTTTATGTCAGTAAATTTAGTAGTCACACACACACACACACACACGCACACACACACACACACATATATATATATATATATATATATATATATATATATATATATATATATATATATATGAGAATCTAAAAAAAAAGATTACAAAAGGATAAAACATAACTTTTTCTTTATTCGTTATCTTTTGGTAACATGTAGAAACACAAAATAATCTTATGAAAAAAATTTCAAAAAAATTTTTTCCAAGTACATAATTTCGACCGATCCTTCAGTCTTCATCAGTGTTGTTAAATATACATATGTAGATATAGATATATATTTTTGGATGCGTATATAAAAGGTAAAAATGAGCGTTCGAACTAAGGTGCTATTTTGGCCATGGTATTGAGATGCAAAAAGATGGAAGAGAGCCAATTTTATGAATCCATGTAATGTTTGTGTCATTCTTATTGCTCTGAAATTAGTCAGAAAATTACGATATGTACACATCACCAGGAGGGTTTTGAGAGTGCATGTAATAATAAAACGGGATAAATAAGGGTATTTAATTACATTAATAATTACATTATGAAAGTTGTAAGGAAATTAAAAACACATATAAGTAATGAAATATATATATATATATATACATATATATATATGTGTGTGTGTGTGTGTGTGTGTGTGTGTGTGTGTGTTTGGTGAGTGTGTCAGCTTCATTAAATTAAATAAATTAATATAAAAAGATATAATTTTATTCGTAAATTTTCAGTATAAACTTGAAGAATTCTCACTAGAAAGAAATGCGGATAATCCTGTGTAGCTTAATTGCCATATATATTTTCATCACTTACTACTCTCTCCCTCTCTTGCTCTCTTTTCTGTCTATCACTGTCTCTCTCTCTATCTCTCTCTCTCTCTATATATATATATATATATATATATATGTATATATATATATATATATATATATATATATATATAAGTAAGAAAAAAGTGGTTATAATTCTAGAGGGTAATCTAGTAAAATCCGTACGGTGAATATAAACGACTTGCCTTATAATATCGTGTGCGATATATATATATGTGTTACGCATGTACACAAATCTAAAATAATGGTCGAATTCTTTGACAAACCGTAGGTGAAAGAGGCAATAAATTGATGTTAACATTTAATGCTAGTAAGAACTAGCTGCTCTCTATTATCAAGTGCAAGAAGCTCATCTAACCACGGATATCCATGACAAATAGACTCGTACCTGGGATATTTCTTCAAGCTCTTCAATATGAACTGGAATAAATACATTGAAGACGTCGCGAACTCCGCTAGAAGCTTACTCACATCTTGGTGTATCTTTTATTTTTACCAATGCGCCTATGCCTGGAGTCTTCTTGCCACATATGACCTAGTGTATCTACCACTAGTCTCTTCCTTTCGTTGGGTCAAAAAAAGCCCTCAATCTAATAAATCTAATTTTCATGACGCCCAATCACCTCAATATTGCATTTGTCTGTTTTACAACTATTAAAATAAATGTACTCAGATTCACTCGTTGCACTTGTGATCTTCCGACACAAAAACCTGCTAAGCAAAAATATCCCAACGCTTCAATGTTAGAGGCTCTAAATGCCAAAGGCTTTCTACTCTAATAGTATCTTCCCTCGAACAGTTAGACGTTGGAATTCCCTTCCTTTTTTTTTTTATTTTTTTATTACATTTTCACCCCAAACAAGGCAAATTGCCACTTTGGTGTAGGGGGCTACTCTCAGGGGCAACAACTACTGGGGTACTATGTAGGGATTTGGGCAGCAAGGTGTCGGTTCACGTTACACTTGAACTTCTGCATGTCAGTACTGTTGGGGAAGCAGGGACCTGGAATGGAATTCCAGAGTCTCGCGGTTCTGGGGAAGAAACTATTGGAGTAAAAAGATCTTTTACATCTAGGGACCTCTACAGTGTGGGGGTGGGATCTAGTAGCCTGTCGGGTTTGTCGAGGGTGCTCGCTCCGTGGGGGCACAAGTGATTGCAGTTCGTCAGAACACTCACCACTAAAATACTTGTAGAAAAGGCAGAGGGATGCAACATTTCGTCGATGGGACAGAGGCTGAAGCTTAGATGCCAGTTCAGGGCCTATCAGGTTTGCGACTCTCTTTTGAACCTTGTCAAGGAGCGAGAGACTAGTAGCCGATGCACCAGCCCAGATGTGGCAGCAATACTCCATACATGGGCGAATGGTGGCCTTATAGAGGTACAGGATACTTTCGGGTGTTAGTAGTTTTCTAGCACGGTAGAGAGAGCCTACCTTTCTTGCAGCGGCCCTGGCAATGCCTTCAATGTAATTGTTCCAACTCATGTTTCCTGTGAACGTTAGGCCAAGGAGTTTGAAAGATGGACTCTCAGATAAAGAGTCGTTGGCCATTGCTATGGGTGGTAGAGAGGGTTTCTTGTAATTATTGAATGAAACTAGTTTAGTCTTGGCAGCATTGAACGCGACCAACCACTTTTGTCCCCATTCCACTACAGATTGGAGGTCTTCCTCTAGTGTTTCTGCCATTTCTTTAGAAATGTGTTCATTCGTCTTCCTGTCGTGTCTGCCATAGAGTGTAGTATCATCAGCATATATACCCATCTCAGAGGCAATGTTGTCGGGGAGGTCATTTATGAATATCAGGAACAATAGAGGTCCAAGGATAGAACCCTGGGACACTCCCGCATTTATATCATATTGTTTAGATGTGCGACCGTCGAGGACTACCTGGATTTTTCTCTTATCTTAGATGGATTTAATTATGTTAAGTATTCTACCAGTGATACCGTATGATCTGATTTTACTGAGGAGACCCTCATGCCATACCCTGTCAAAAGCCTTAGATATATCTAGAGCTACCGCTCTGCCTTCCCCCGCTTTGTCCAGTGAATAGTATATACGTTCAGAGATCACAGTGAGGATGTCTGCTGTGGAACGGGCTTGTCTAAATCCATATTGTTTGTCAGTCAGTAGTTTAGCATCTGTAAGATGATGGACTAGAGCATGGTTAATTATGGTCTCAAATATTTTGGCAAAAAGTGGGAGGAGGCTAATGGGGCGATAATTTGATGGGTCTGTCCTTTCGCCAGAATTCTTGAATACTGGTACAACAGAAGCAGTTTTCCAACAGCCCGGAAAGCAGGCTTCATTAAGACATTTGTTGTAGAGTTTGGAGGGAACTGGAGCTACTTCGGCTGAGCACTTTTTTAATAGCACAGCTGGGATAAGATCGGGTCCACATGCTTTTGAGGTGTCAAGGTTTCTTCTACTTGTTTCCTTTACTGTACTGATATGCAGGATTTTAAATGAAACATAAGCTAATATTTTTTTTAATCTTTCCAAGGCATACTCCCAAAAAGTCCCATTACGTCCAAGTGGTAATATGACTTCTTATCTGTGAACGTGATTAAAAGTAAATTAATAGATATATATGTATTAAAGCATACAATATGTAAATATATACATATATATGTGTACATATAAACGTATATATATATATAATCATATCCATACATAGAGGCGCATATATATATATATATATATATATCTACACACACATATATATATACGCCTCTATATATATATATATATATATATATATATATCCTTTTCTCTCAGTCTGTCTCTCTCTCTGTATATATAGCACTAAATGTGATCACATATGTATAATTATATATATATATATGTATATATATATATATATAAAGCACGAAATGTGGCAGCATATTTACAATTATATATATATATATATATATATATATATATATATATATACACACATATATATATATGTGTGTATGAGTCGTTAAATATTTTCTATAGCATCGACTTTTTTGCTTGACCGATTAACGGGACGGGACGGTCGGTAGAAAGCTCGAAATATGGCTACATATTTACAATTTTATATACATACATATATACATATATATATATATATATATATATATATATATATATATATATATATACATACATACTTTTTTATATATATACATACACCCTTTTTTGTTTTTATATACATACATATATATATGTGTGTGTGTGTTTGTGTGTGCGTGATTGTAAATATGTATATAATTGTAAATATGTAGTCATATTTCATGCTATATATATATAAATATATATATATATGCATATATATATATGTGTGTGTATGTATATATATTTATACGCACACACACACACACGCACACATATATATATATATATATATATATATATAAAATTGTAAATATGTAGTCATATTTCGTGCTTTTTATCGACCGTCTCTTTAATCGGTCAAGCAAAAGAAGTCGATGCGAAGGAACCCATTTAAAGACATCCTGGAGGCCATATTGAGGTCACATGAATGTTTTTGAGAATCAAATTTACTTTTTTATTTCTGCGAGTTGAAATCTCCGTTAATGATGTAAGATGATCGATATTGACATGTCTTAAGATTTTGCAAGCGGCCAGAGGGGGGACTAGATTCTGTTTGTTGCTTAGATCTTTGATGTGACGAGATCAATCACAGAGAAACATAACTAAATATTCTCTGATGCTCACTATTACGCGTTTATATACGCGTGCGCAAATATAATATATACAGAAATCTAGTCGGATTTTAAAAATTGGATACACGTGTAATAGGAAAATTTGATTTTGTTTCATAATTGTGTCTTCATCTATCTGCTAATGTTTTTACTATAGAGCCTGAATTTGTTGGAAATTATTCCTGTTAGAATACTTGTTACGATGAAGGCATTTTTAATAATATATTATTAAATGTATTATAATTCATCAATTATGTTTTAATAAATAGAGATTTATTCTCATATTCATTTTCTCAAAGAATCATGAATATTAATGCCTAACAGGACCCGTTAACCGGCGTTTCCTGGGGAAGCCTGACCTACCTTTCGAAAAATGGTTACTACGGTTATTGTTGATGGCCAGCATCGCCTATTAAATATTGCGGAAACTGGCGGCTGTGAATGAAATGAAATAATCTGGCTTCCACTATGAATTCAAAACAATCAAAGGAATGCGTAAATCCGTAATTATTGATAAAATACCGAACAAGGGTCTATTAGAATAAAAATAGAATGTAAAAAAGGAAGTTTCATAAGTAATGAATGCTTACTTTATATGAACTGTTTATTGTAAGCGAAATCACTGGTAGCAGTTCTGGCTTTTGCCGTTAGTTGTTCAAATATTCCCTTTCTTTTCAACTCGTCCACCAATAGTAGTATATCAAATTCCATGTTTATGTCGCCTTATTTAACGCGTAAAACAAAATAATTACGAGTTTTTTCTCTTCAGTTAATTGAATATTGTCATGTTAAGAACAGCGTTGTCAATAGACCTCCTAAATTTGGAATTTCGAGAGATATTTCGATTCTAAAACATTACAGATAACAGCTTCATTTTGGGTTTAGATGTATGTGCAGTTGTTTAATCTTGTTGCTCGAGATGTTTGCTAGACGACGGTGAATAAAATTCGCTACCACATCTCCATATATATCCACAGTTACAGTTGCATCATTTACATTGGCATCTTCTAAGTAAAAGGACCCTATAACCTTTTACGGCGTTATTCCACATCATGCAATAACTATAACTGGGTGCATTTAACTCGCTCGAACTTGGAATGGATTTCCGGCACCTCAGAATCTGGTAATCTTCTAATTGGCATACGCATTCAAAGTAAAAGAAATGAGCCTCATTTACCACGATCAACTTGTAAACAAATGCAATATCATTTCTTCCAGTTTCTGACTTCATTACACAAGTTTATATCTTTTAAATAGCCTCCATTCACGGCTTCGCAAAGTCGAGCTATTTCAAAGCTATTCTCAATGACAGTCCTTAACATCGGCGGTTGTAGGGAAAAACAACTTCCTGTTGTGCGTTTGCCTACAGTTCTTGGATGGTTTGGGACTGATCGTGTAGTTTAGCAGTATCTTGCCCTTGAAAAAATTGCACATACTGAACTGTTGAAGGACATATGTGCAAATCTCTTTGAATGCACTGCAGAGGAGTCCGTGAGATGGCAAGATTTAAGAACGTTTCTAGTGGATGTAGTTGCGTTCTCTATAATGTTACGTCTCACATCTAGAGTATTTTCAAGTGTGCGTACTGCGCGATATCAGTTATGTCAAGACCTATCATTTACAGAGCTATAATTTTGAAAACGCATCACTAAGTTCATTATTGCATGCCTAATAAGAGGATATCGAATATTAAAAAAAGCGTATATAAGATATTTGCAGTGCAACAATTAACCGTTCATTTCCAAACTTCAATTCAATTATCTTCAATTGTTGTTCTGTTTTAAAATTATCTATATCAACATTTTCTAAGGGTCTCATTTGTTATTCTGGAAAAAGAAATCTACATATAAATATCACTTATGTGTTTAAATGTATGTATGTACGTTTGTATGTCTGTCTAAAACTTTCGAGAGAGGGGACGGATTTTCACAAGTTTTTTTTTTTAAGCGGTACCCTTCGCCCGACGAATATCGAAAAAAATGACAACATCATTAATACCGTCATATTTAACGGGACACTTATCCACAGGGAGAGCTCGCTTTTTTTGCCGATATTTTCGAAAGTCATCCGTTTTTTTTTTCGATTGACAAGCCTTAATTTAAACATTCATCAGTTCTAGTTCGGCGATGGCCGGAATAGCAAAAACACTACGGTATTTTTTACGTTATTTGCCTCCTTCGCGGTACGGGTTCGAGCCTGCCTACTATTTTTTTTTGTTTGCTCAACAAACACCTACAAACAATTGGGCAACATTGGCACCAAGGCTAGTAAAACTATATATAAATAGAAAAAAATATTTAATCTTTAATATGTAAAGTGATTATAGGCCACCCTGTATAAATATGTGCACGCATGATTTTACATTTTTCCATTATTCATGCCTGTATCTATGTAAATGCATGTGTGTACGTAATATATAATATATATATCTATATTTCTATATATGCATATATATATGCATATATATATGTGTGTTTGTGTGTGTGTGTGTGTGATTAAGATTAAAACTTTAATAAAGATATGTTGATAAACTTACTTTTGTATAATGAAGAAGAATGTTTTTCGCTTTGATTTATTTCCTCGATTGTCTTTAAGATTTCGCAGTCTGATTACAGTACTTTCATTTTATGCCGGCCATTTTGTTTCTCGTATCGTTCTCTTTCGTCCTTCTATCTTCTGACGTGCCGTTAATTTTCCACGGAACCGTCTGATTTAATGTACGATCAAAACGTGGACGAACAATCCCTTCCATTTACTCGTTAGATCTTATTATTAGCAACCATTAACGGAATTGATCCCACGATCGATAAAACGAGTTTAAAGTGCGGTTAATTCACAACGACCACCGAGCATTTTCGTTATCCGCCATTTTATCCCGAATACCTTTCGGTGAAACTCGTCTGCTGTTGCTAATAAATGTAAAGATGTTCACGTGTATTTATAACAGAACTTCCCCCCTCTCTCTCTCTCTCTCTCTTTCTCTCTCTCTCTCTCTCTCTCTATATATATATATATATATATATATATTTGAAAATTTTTATATGAACATATATATATTGGAAAAGTTTATATATATATATATATATATATATATATATATATATATATATATATATATATATATATACATATATATATTTGAACGTTTTTCTGGCGATACAGAATTTAATAATGGCTGAATACAGACCAATCCACATGATGATTTAAAAATTAAAAATATGAAAATAAAGGGTAGCTAACCAGGTTTCGTTCCTTGCTCAACAGTGCTAAATCGAGTAGAATACAATTAAAAAAAAAGTCATGAATATTGCGAGGGAGAAAAAAATTAATGGGGGAAAAATTACATGGAAACTACATTAAGTTCTAAAAGATTCCCCTTTTGCTTGCAAAGAGAAGGTCTAAACGACATAATAAAAATAGTCTCTAGAATGTTTAAATGAAAGGGCGAATCCGACTTACTCAAGATCGTAAACATGTCATCACTGAAATTCATGACACACGCATGGTTATTTATAAGATGGTCGCAAATCGCAGAACTATACGTATTATTCAGAACATCCGAGGGTGAAAAATTTGCATAGCGAATCTTTGATGATACATGTTGTTTCAAACGGAAATCCGACCTTTGCGATGTTCACCCAACATAGTGCACACTGCAACTACATTTAAATTAATAAATAATAGAATGTTCTCCCCCTCGCACCATAATAATTCTCTTATATATTTATTATTTATTTTATTATCTGTATATATTTGGTGCTGAAGAACTTAATACGTAAACGTTTTATTGTGATAAATTGTATTGTATGTAATTGGAATCGAATTATATGATGCATCAAACAAGCAGAGAAGCAGAGAAATTGTTATTCATTAATATAAACACGATATATTACCGAGAATTGTATGTGTCGCTAAAGTACATAAAACATGGTAGATAAACAAATATACAATCGCACGCACGAAAAACACGCCAAGTAAAACCATACATATTCTACGATTTCTCATAATGTTAGAACAGGACATATTCTATATCTTTATTAGTTATTCTACACCTCCATTTACGTAGGTCGCCGTATATAATGTAAACAATAATAATGGTGACATTTTAATAGTATAAATAAAACTTAACATTTTTTCTTACATGGGGGTCACCATTTATCAAGGCCCGGAGGCCACTCGAGGATAAGTGTTACTGAGTGTATAGTAGTCAATGGGATAATATAGTAATCGTTAGTAGTGGAAATTCGGAAAATGGTATTACTTAAGAGGAACGGCTCATCAAGAATTTGTTTAGGCTGGACTTTAACATGAGAAAATTGTATTCAGCTGAACGGTTCATAAAGAATTTGTTTACGCAGCGTTTAATTTATGTTTACCGAACGGGAAACTAAGACTTTTGACTAATGCGTAGTTATTTAGCTATACTTCCGGACAAATGTGGGTCTGCTTAAACTATATCTCGGGAAATACCTGGATTCAAACTTTCCGCATCTACTTTTCCAGTCTGTTTCGTTTCCCACGCAGCCATTAGAAAGTCAAACGCACTTCTTTAACCTGTAGCTCAAGAAGTCCACATTTATTTGCAAAGATATTTGATGACGACGTATTGGACATACGACGAGCAGAAAATGTGTTCTAGTCACACGAATAGTAAAAAAAAAATTATCTCAGCGAAAAAAAAAGAAAGTGGAAATAAATTTGTGACTACAATAGAACACATTTAAATTGTGTATGAAATAAACCACATTTAATCGTAACGGACTGTACTTTAAAAAGCTGTTTTTCATTGAAAATTAAAACGCCACATCATTTTCAACAGACTCATCGACTCCAAAAATATACTTATGTGTAACAAGTGTTGTGTTTGTCATTTTTTTTATTTTTTAAATACATGTTGCATTAATAGGAGTACTAGTCTTTCCTGGATTTATATTCTAGCCAAAAATGCAAGTCTTCTTTTTATGTAAATAAAACTATCTATTTTATTTTAGAAGTAAACATATCCATTTAAGAGAATTCTTATTTTTCATCCATGAAAAATTCTTCGACAAGTAAATGCAGATATTTATTATTTCCCTATTTTTAGCAGATACACTAGATTACCCCTATCCTGTCGCCGTCGTTGTCCGAAAATATAGATTAACTCAAGAAAATCTATGCCGAAATATGAAAAATAGAATTATTTAGTTGTGGTTCCTTTGTTCCGGCAGTTTGATACAATATATATATATATATATATATATATATATATATATATATATATATATATATATATATATATATATCAGGGATATAAAAATATATATATATATATATATGTATACATATTTATATATCTATATGTGTGTGTAAGTGCGGGTATATATTCATTTTAAGAAAGTTCCGTTGAAATAAACTGTCTGAAAATAAAAATAAAAACACGGTCTTATTTTTGGAATCCTTCTTTCTAAAAGAGAAATCTGTAGATTTTTCCCAAATATAACTAAGTATATATATATATATGTATATATATATATATATATATATATATATATATATATATATATATATGTGTGTGTGTGTGTGTGTGTGTGTGTGTGTGTGGGTGTGTGTGGGGGTGTTACACCTCAGTAATGCGGAAGGATTTACGTGTATCCCTTGCTAGCGATCGAACCTGGAACGATGTCTGCACTATGGAATGGGTGCTGTAAAAAGGCCTCATCAAATATCCGTTCGTATAGACACGCTATCCCTGCTTTTATAGTGTATGTTTTGCTTGTTTATTTACCTAAACACTGTAAGTTTCGCCTCCAAAGAAATCGCGTAATTGGCAGATGGTCCAAAATAACCCAAGAGCCTCTCTGACTATTTTAGACCATCTTCCAATTACGCAATTTCCTTGAATTTTATATGTGCGAATGGAAAATTAAATTAACTTTCTTGAACTTACATTTTTTGGATTTTACCGTCATTGGATGCTTTTCCTTTCACTTGACTATCCATTCACGTGAACTCACCTTTTTCTTCACCATGTTCCCTCTGCTTCACTTTTTCTTATTAAGTAAGATATTTGACTTACTTGCAGTTGCATCAAATACTTTTGTATGCAAAATCGGATCCCGCATTTTGCTAATTCCTACCCTCTGATGAGAAGAAAAGTATTTCTTCAAATGGATTCCAAGGTTGCTCACACCATTCCACAAGCGAGAATGCGTCGAGTTCTTGAGGATTAATTTGGAGATGTGCCAAGAAGAAGTTTTTCAAAAGAATGATTACACAGGATGAAACATGGGCCCATCACTATGATCCAGCGACCAAAACCCAGTCAATACAGTGGAATCACTTGGACTCACTAACCCCGAAGAAGGCAAGTGTGCAGCCCTCTGCTTGCAAGGTCATGCTCACAGCCGTCTGGGACCAGGATGGAGTAGTGATGACAGATTTCCTGGCATAGGGTACCACAATTACAGGAGCCTATTATGCTTCGCTTTTGAGGAAATTAAGGGAAGCTATAGAAATCAAGAGACGGGGCAAGATCACCAAAGGTAACCTCCTCCTGCAGGACAACGCTCCGGTCCACAACTCGCATGTCGCCAAATCAGGAGAACGAGTGCGGGGTAATGAAATCCTTCCCCATCCTCCCTACTGTCCTCACCTTGCACCCTCTGACTATCATCTCTTCCCAGCCATGAAGTTGTTTTTGAAAGGAGAGCGTTTCCCAGATGATGCAGCCTTGATATTTGAAGTCATGTCTTGGTTTTAGGACCAACCTGGGGCGTTCTACAAAAATGGTCTCCAGAGCTGCATAAAACGATGGGAGAAATGCGTAACTCTGTGTGGTTTCTATGTAGAGATAGACTGTGCCAAGATTCGTTGATCTACTGCTATGGGAAGTGGGGCAGGGACAATACTTATTGCACGCCCCTCATATATATATATATATATATATATATATATAGATAGATATATAGATATATAGACATATAGATATATAGATATATATTAGTATTAGGACGATTGATAAGAAACGGGAATGGAAACAATCGTAACTTTTTGAAGTATCGGAATTGGTATTTGTACCTATTTTCAAATGCCTAAAAACGATTCCATTAATTATTGGTTTTTTTTTTAATTGATTTTTTTTTAAACAAAACCTTTCACTGCTCGTAGTAATGATATAATAATAACTATTTTTTAAACTACCAGTAAATAAAAATCTGTACATCATCCCCCAGAAGCAGGTTTTTCCTTTAAGAAAATATTTACACATTTAACGTGTTTTTACGGTAATCGAGAAAAACTATAAATTTGAAGTTGAATATTTAGAAATTTATAAAGAATCGGAGTCAGAATCGGTATTGTATCGAAATCGGGAATTAGTTCGGAATCGTTAATTCTGTCGGAATCTTGACAATATTGGAATCGTTCCATCACTAATATCTATCCATCTATCTATATCTATATGTATATATATATATATATATATATATATATATATATATATATATATATATATATATATATTCAATACAATTATATGCCTCAATCATTATTATTATTATTATTATTATTATTATTATTATTATTATTATTATTATATGTATATGGTTACCTTAATCGATGCAAAAGAATTCATATATTGATTATTTGAGTTTCTGTTGATTTTGGAGAGATCGATAACTTTCATAAAGGCACATAATATGAAAACGCACGAGCACTTAGAAATGTTTTCGATATGATTCTTCAATTAAAACAAAATATAAAGATGAAAATACAATACAACGACTCTTTACGCATTTTTTCTACTGTTATGTATTCTTAATTTAATGAACTTCATTTTGTTCCAAATACGAAATAACTGATTATAGATTCCACTTTCTATTTCTTTTACCGACATTCCCTTTTCACTTCCGCCCGTCTCACTAATTATTCGGTTCTGTTTGGCCTCGAGTTTTTTTTTTTTATCTAAAAATGCCGGAAATGAACAACAACAAATTGATTAAGAATTCGAAGAAATCCTAAAGTCAGTTCGACCCGCGAATATTGATTGGGTATCAAAGCCCCAGAGTATTTCTTGTGAATAAACAAGTAGAATGATTTACGAAAAAAAATCGCGTAGGAATCGCTAATATCTCTTGGCGGGTGAGAGGGGCATGTTTATTGCAAATCCCTTTAGACTAGCTATTAAGCTATGTATGCAATAAACTAAACAAAATGTCCTTGCATATAAAAATTTGGCCAATAATACGTATTAGTTGGATAGGTAGATTCCAATCCATGAAATAGTGATTTTGTATTACATAGGATTCATCCGTTATCAAGGCCACGAGGCCGCTGGAGGATGAAGGTTCAAGAGTGTACAGTAGTCAATGGGACAATATTGTAGTCATCGTTAGTAGTGAAAATTATGTAAATTGGATTACTTAAAATGAACGTCTCGTCAAGTATTTGTTTACATTGTACTTGAAGACGGCCAAACTGTAGTAAACTGGAAAACAGGAAAGCGGAAGTGAGTTCCACGGGTGTGCAGTCTAAGAAAGAAACGTTGTTTATGGAATCTACGTTTAGGTTATGGCACAGAAAAAAATGGGTGAAAATGTTGATAGTGTTTTCAGCTAAACGACTTTTTCTCATGGGAATTTGGCGAAAGGAGACCATAGATTGGAGCTCCGACATTATTTTGCTATGAAAATAACGATAAAGCAGAGACAGGCTGCAAACGTCTCTCCTGTGAGAAAAGGGTAGCAGGGAAGAGGAAAGGACTTTCTCTACGAGGCTACGAAATGTATTTTGGACTCTGTCAGGGCAGGATAAAATATTTCTAGCAGCTGTTGCCTAGATGTAGCGACCAGGCTCTTATATTGGTAGAGAATTACATCAGCAGTGAGATATCTACTGAATCGATGGAAGAATCCAACAATATTTCCAGCCACTTTGGAAACAGACTTGATGTACGTATTCTATTTCATATTAGAAGTAAAGGCCAATCCCCAACTCTTGTCAAAATATCAAGCCTTCCGAAGATGAGAAACATTTATTTCGATTGACGTAAGAGAGAGATCACATCGTTGATGATGTAATGGTAGAAGCTTGGTTTTAGATGTATTAAAAGTAAACAG
>NC_136520.1:13017155-13059655 GCF_053919585.1 Euprymna scolopes
ATGAATAAATGTGGATTTATAAGATCAAAGAATCCAACCTTGATCGCCCTTCGGGGCCCGTGGCGCAGTTGATAGAGACGTTGAATCTCTACGGTTCCAGATGAACATTGTCTGAAGATAGCGGTTTCAATCCCACCCAAAGCGTGCCAGAGGTAATTGGTCAAAAATGTGGTGAGACGACGACAACTACGGATGGCAGTGATGGCTGAGAATGCAGTTAGGAGATTCGAAGTTCCTATCCGTCGCGGTTACCACCTGACGAAGGCCAGAGGAAGTTGGCCGAAACGTTGTGAACTAATAAAAACAAACAAACAACAACTAATAAAGATGAGACTAGTAGTCCGAAATAAAAAAAATAAAATTAACATAAAAATGCTCATCTCTAAATAAAAAAATTCCAATTAAGGAATAATATATATATATACCAATCGGTACGGACCCGACTATGGAAGATCAGATAATGAATAAATGTGGATTTATAAGATCAAAGAATCCAACCTTGATCGCCCTTCGGGGCCCGTGGCGCAGTTGATAGAGACGTTGAATCTCTACGGTTCCAGATGAACATTGTCTGAAGATAGCGGTTTCAATCCCACCCAAAGCGTGCCAGAGGTAATTGGTCAAAAATGTGGTGAGACGACGACAACTACGGATGGCAGTGATGGCTGAGAATGCAGTTAGGAGATTCGAAGTTCCTATCCGTCGCGGTTACCACCTGACGAAGGCCAGAGGAAGTTGGCCGAAACGTTGTGAACTAATAAAAACAAACAAACAACAACTAATAAAGATGAGACTAGTAGTCCGAAATAAAAAAAATAAAATTAACATAAAAATGCTCATCTCTAAATAAAAAAATTCCAATTAAGGAATAATATATATATATACCAATCGGTACGGACCCGACTATGGAAGATCAGATAATGAATAAATGTGGATTTATAAGATCAAAGAATCCAACCTTGATCGCCCTTCGGGGCCCGTGGCGCAGTTGATAGAGACGTTGAATCTCTACGGTTCCAGATGAACATTGTCTGAAGATAGCGGTTTCAATCCCACCCAAAGCGTGCCAGAGGTAATTGGTCAAAAATGTGGTGAGACGACGACAACTACGGATGGCAGTGATGGCTGAGAATGCAGTTAGGAGATTCGAAGTTCCTATCCGTCGCGGTTACCACCTGACGAAGGCCAGAGGAAGTTGGCCGAAACGTTGTGAACTAATAAAAACAAACAAACAACAACTAATAAAGATGAGACTAGTAGTCCGAAATAAAAAAAATAAAAAAAAAAAAAATAAAATTAATAAAAAATATGTACGGAATTTAAACATCTGACATGTAAGATTAAAAAAAATAATTGAAATGTAGTAAACTATTAACCAATAAAAGGAATATACAAATTTTTAATAAAGATGACACAATACTATTATACTAAACATTCACTAAAACCATTTATATTTTATAAAACAGGTACTTATTACAACTATTACCAGAACAAACAAGCTATCAGCAAGTAAGGTAATATTCGACAACAACAAATAGATGTATGAAAGAGCAAAATGTTATAGTGAAACACAGTCGAGTTTTGGCCCATTAAAAAAACTAGAAAAAGAAGCCGTAAATTTACATAGTTTCACCTCTGATTCAGTAAGTTATCAAACAGCAATATTGGATTCTTTTTCCTGCGAAATTTAGACAGACACTTAAGTTCGTAAAACCTCTTTCACAAAAGCTTTAATAGAAAATCAGTGAAGATTTCATATTCGTGCCCAAGTAACATAGATACTATAATCTCACATAATTAGAAAATATTAGACACAGAAATAAATAGTACTTATAGATATAAAATATAATGTAATTGCCAAATCAGAAGTGAATCCATACTAAATAGTAATTTAAGGTCGAAACCGTTATTTACAATGTAACCATTTATACGGAAGAGGACATTATTCTCAAGAAATTATGAATCGATGTATTGGAAGATTGCTGAAAACAACGATACTTTGTACACACACACACTTTCCAGAAATCTGCAAGTAAAAAGACCGAGTTAGCTAAACAGTGATGGGATCTTAAATACAAAAGATATACTGGACTAGGCTTTTTATCTCTCGTACTACCAGGAGATTCAAGGAATATATGCATGGAATAAAAGACTAGAATACACATATATTAACACAATTTTTTTTTCAAATAAAAGAGATGAATTGATAGGGAGATGCTGTAGAGATATAGATTTAAGATAACAAGTCTTTAAATTGAGGTTATATCAATTCGAGTTGAACCCAGCGTTATCCTTTACTGGGTTTTACTCTTTTGATAGAAAACCCGAACAAATCACCCTAATTAATACTAGTTGAACTGCATGTTTGGTGTATGCGGATTCAGTATTTATTATTAAGTATTTTAGAGGGGAATCCCTATTAATTATTTTAGTGAAACGAATATATATATTAATGATTTCAAAAGTAAAATAAATGAAGCATGCATAGTCCTATGTTAAGTTACGGCGAATGAGGCATAAAAAATGACTACGTTCAGCATTCCACCCCCCACAAGGGGACGTCAAATCCTGGTGAAAATGAACAAACAGTGCAGTCGTTAGCCATAACATACGTAAATTTAGTTCGGCATCATGCAAAAAATGAAATGACAAGTCCATCGTTCCCCCTCCATTTAGCTCCAAACGTCCCCAAGGCCTAATCATATTCAAATTTGAGTTTAGAACTATACAAAACTGCTAAATAGACATACACTGAAAAGTTTAGAAAAATATGGTAAAATAGTCCCAAAATTAGAGTGTTTTTATTAGCCCTACAAGAGCCCCTGGGGAACACCCAACAGTTATCCCAGAGTATAGACACACAAAAGTATAAAGAAACAAGTTTTTAGAAAGTTTTATAAAAATCTAAGTCATCAATTTTTTAATAAGCATAAAATTATGAATTCTAGCCATTGAAACCCGAAAGGCACCCCTAGGGGGTGCAGTTCTATTAAATGTTTTTATTCATAATATTTGTGCAAAATTTCAAAAACATCCAAGGCGTAGTTTTTGAGAAAAGTGCGGACAGATGAACAGAGGAACGGACAAACTTTTGTTGGGGGCCAATAAATGACTTTAGTGCTATGAGCTGGGATCCAAACCAAAACGTTCAGCGTTCAAGACATAGTTCTTAATACTTCATCCCTCGTCTTCTTTACTGAGCTATCACCAGACGGATAAAAAAAGTATATTTGTGCTACGTATATTTGTTATTAGTCACGTGAGCAGTAAGTAATGAAAATATATTTAGATAAAGTGTTTCGGCATTTAACACATAAGTGGACAGACGGGGGTCTTCGCCTTTGGGTTTGGAATTGACGCAAAGGGGAGACCTAGCGAAATGTAGATATGACCGAAGTGTGCCCAAAATCTAGAAGCGACCCAGTATGGAAGGAAATGATTCTATCAAAATAAAATTCACATTTCAATTTTCGGAAGAAAATCATCTCTTATTGCAGGAAGCATGAATGAAAAATTGTAAAAAGCATGCCTCTTTTGCTGGCGTCCCCACGAATAGGTTATTCGTGCTGTTGTGATAAAGTTTTCTCATTTGTTATTGAACTGCTATATAAACGCAGATACGTGCACATTTATATACCTCCCACATATAATATAGACGTTATAAGCACATTCCTGAATTTAGATCAAAAAATGTAAAACCACGTAATATACATATATCAAAACGTTACAAAAAACGCCTCTTTAATGGATCCTATTTATATAGATTTGCGACTATACAATAAACTTTCGGTTCGAAATTCTGTACAGATTATTTATTTCGACGTAAGAATTCACGAGATCGACACGATTCCCATTAAGAAAGTCGAAGGTTGCATCAGCCTAAACGTTATGAGAATAAAATAGTGCAATGGGGCCGAAATTGGATTTTAACATTTAATTCTAGTAAAACTAAACTGCTCCCCTGCCTCTCCGACTGCATATATCCATGACAAACAACAGCACCTAAGAATTCTACCTTCAAACTCCTCAACCTAAAATTTGCGGGGAATATGAACTGGAACACATGTATAGAAGATATTGCAAAGGCCGTTGCAAAGAAGGCGGTTCTCTCTATCGAGGTAGAAAACCACTCACACGTGAGAATATCTGTACAAGGCCACCATAAGCCCAGGCATGGAGTATTGCTGCCACCTCTGGGCTGGTGCATTTACCACTAGTCTTTCCCTCTTAGATAGGGTCCAAAAAAGAGTTGTCAACCTAATCGGTCCAACTTTATCAATTAACCTTCAGCTCCTGTCCCATCGCCGCAATGTTGCATCACTGTGCTTGTTTTTCAAATATTTTAATGGAATGTGTTGTGATGAACTCCTTGCACTTGTACTCTCTCCCCCCGACGTACATATCCTCGACAAACCCACTTAGCAATAAGATCTCGCCCATTCGCTGGTAATTTCCCTAAATGCCAGAAAGCTATGGGAAGGCGATGCCCTGTATGTACCTTCTGGGAAGATTGGGCGTGGGACCAGCACCATAACCCGGAAAAAAGAACTCCTCGCTACAAAACATGTACAAAGTTGTGGATGGTCCATGCCCCCCCCCAAGTACTGAAGGCTATGGAACCGTTTTTTTAATTTGAGGATTTTTAAATGGGCCCGATATTTATCTGCAGTTTGATAAATACATATTTCTGCAACTTTTCTTTCACAGAAATCATGACGCAAGTCTTACAATTAGATTGCGTATTCGTGAGAATTATCCTATCTATTCGCTGCATCCTTTCTTGGTACTCCTGTATAATTTGACCCGAATTCTCGTGAATCCCCGTCCAGCATGGATGGGGCGGGACTGGAAATCATCGGTGTCAGCCAAGCGTCGTAACAGACACAGACTAATGGAAACACACACACACAAACCGGAAAAAAATTCCAATGCCAATAATTAAAAATAACAAAAAAATATACCTTGAAAAATAAAAAATATGTTTAGTATTTAATTTATTTATTTTTTTGGGGGGGGCAAAATATTTATCAACGGAAAGTGTTGTTGTTGTTTTTCTTCAAGAGAAGATTTTTTAACCGTTAGGTGTAAGTACATGTTTTCTTTTCTTTTTGTTATCGTATCTTTTCTTGTTTATTTTTTCAAATTTTTTAAAAAATTATTAAAAACATAACAGAAAGACAAATAAATAAAATGCCGAGTTAGCGTTTTAACATTTGACGAACAATCGGCTGACACCGATAATTGCCGGTCTCACCCGATATATGCTTGGCGAGAATTAACGAGAATTCGGGTCAAATTATGTAAGAGTTCCTCTTTGTTTTAGCTTGGTTAATCTGTTAGTCTTGTTATCTTCATGGGCTGTTTTCTATTACGCGTTTTATACAACAGCGAAATTACGTTGATAACCCGATTTTTACTCGTTACTCTGATTCCAAGTTCTCCATTTCTACTTTGTAAGCTTTCCGTGAGTGTTACTAGTGCTCCTACTATTACTGGTGCTACCCTGACTTTCTTCATCTTCCATATACTTTTCAGCCCCCTTCCCAGTACAGTGTATCTGGTTCGCTTTCTCTTTCCCCTTGATATTTACCCTGTAGTCTGCTGAAACGAAGAAGTCTACGATATGATAGGGATTTGCCTTCTTGTTAATTACTATAGATGTGCGTTATCACAACAGCCGTTTGTCATTAATTTCCTGCTTGCAATGACGATTGGTCTTCACTGAAATTTGGTTGGAATTAAGCCTCTCCAAAATGCTATTTGCCTTCGCATCCAAACAGATGAGGTATGGGTATGCATTTCTCTCTTAGGTTTTTTCATCATCCTTAATCTTTCTCGAATATTCAGTGCAGTACCAGTCGATACCAACAATGCGCTACATTTATTTGGTAGGTGAGCGGTACTTACCTAAGAGTTTATCATTTTTTCCTTGCCTTGGTTGTATGTGGACTTTATTTTTTTGTTTACTTCTGTTATAGTTTTTATGTGTCAGGTAAGAGTGTTCAACTCTTGTGGATTAGTTTTCGCATTCGAAGCTTTACCGAAAATTGCGACTGTTTTCAGCATTTCGTTTTGTTTTATTCTTTTTAACTAAGTCCTTTGACATTGTTCTCTAGTGCTCCTACAATCGGACATTATATATCATAATCACCATCTTCATCATCAGCACCATAAGCATAATCATCAAAAATATACCAAATTTAGGATATTCTTTAATTCATTTGATGATTCATCTCCGAAAACGAATGGCTAACTCGTGTATATAAAGATACGTTGTTATTGAATCATACTATTTCTGACGGGCAGCAAGAATCGATTTGCCAACAATAGCAGCAGCAGCAGTAGTAGCAACAACAACAACAACAACAACCGGGCAACGATTTAAATTAGCAACGGTCGTTTCTAGTGTCGCCATCCAACAATGAATAATATATAGAAATAATAGCGGGAATACACGCGGAACTGTTTTTTTAATGAAACGCGTTAACAAAAAAGGAAGACGATCTAAAGGAACAGTAAATTATATAATGATGACAATATGGCGGATTGCAAAACAAAGGAAATCTTCCAATAAAACACGCTGGTGTTTTTTTTCTTTCCTTTAGAACCGATACCATTTCTAATATATAAAATTTAATCTGTATTCATTGATTGCTGGAAATATACGGAGATTAAAATGTTTAACCGCCAATTTTTAAAGATACATTTTATAAGGAAATTAAAACGTCTTCTTCATTATTTAGGAATGTTTACCAATGTATAATGTTAGTATTAAACTTACCGAAACACATTATCATCAACTATTTTGCATATTGTGTAGAATTCGAGTCGATAAGCAACGTTTACGCCAAAGTAACTTAGATTTTCTTCAGATGTATTATTTCAGAATACTGCGAAATTGTGCAAACAGAACAGAATTCATCACATTACCAACGTTAAGCAACGTGTATTCTGATAGTATCAGATGGGTGATGTTTCGGAAATGGCAGGCCTGGTATGTCATAGTCCATGTGACTGTCTCGGTCACATGGAATCCTGCTGGAAACTGCTTGGGAATTTCAGATTCCCTGCAAACACACTTCTTCGGAAGAAGCCGCCAATGTCTTCACGGGTTGAATACCACATCAGGTACTTTTGGTTATTTATTTTTTAAATATTTTTGAACGTGTTAAATTTTTGTCGGTCTTTGTGATATTTATTCTTATTTGAAGTACCACCACTGATCAAGACGGAATAATCACCTGAAAGTAAGAGTTTATTAGTGGTAGATGGAATGTTCGAAACAATGTGATGATTAGTAATAATAATAAAATTCAGCAAAATTTGTTTAAAATAATGACGCACCAAGAATTTGTTTACACAAAACTGTACAACAACTATATAACAGATCGCTAGGAAACAGTTGCGTGGTAATGTTTTCGATAGACATATAGTTCTATGGACTTAGGTTATCTCATGGAAGTTTCTTTTTCATTTAGACACACGGGAAACGGGTAATTATTGACAGAAATTGTAGCTAGGTGATTTTTGTTGCAAATGTTGTACGTTCTTTTGACCAATGTTTCAAATATTTTCTTTATCAACGGTTCGGCTGATGACATCTCCAAATTGCTAAAGATCTTTTTTTTTTTCTTTTTTTTTACATAGGTATCACCACATTATCAAGGCCAAGAGGCCACTTAAGGATAAGAGTTAAAGAGTATACAGTAGAAATTGGACATTATAGTAATCATTAGTAATGAAAATTTGGTAACGTTGATAACTTATATGGAACGGCTCATCAAGAACTTATTTACGTTAGACTTGAAGACAACCATATTGTAGTCAGCAGGAAAGCAGGAAAACGGAAGACAATTCCACAGGCGTGCAGTTCTAAGAAAAAAGCTTTGTTCATGGAATCTACGTTTAGGTTTAGGGACAGATAAAGAGTGGGGGAATTATTGATAGTGTTTACAGCTAGACGAGTGTTTCTTGTGAAAGTTTGGCGAGGGGGGACCATAGATTGAAGCTCATTCGAACACTTTCCATGAAAATAACGATACATCAGAGACAAACTCGCAACATCTCTTCTGTGAGATAGAGGTTGCAAGGAAGAGAAAATGACATCTCCTACGAGGCTACGAAGTCTATTTTGAACTCTATCAAGGCAGGACAAGTCCTTTCTAGCAGCTCCTGCCCAGATGTGGCAACAGTATTCCATCCTTGGACGTACCTGGCTCTTATATAGATAGAGAATAGCATCAGCAGTGAGATATCTACCGGATCGATAGAAAGATCCCACCATTTTTCCAGCGGCCTTGGCAACAGATTTGATGTACGTGTTCCATTTAAGATCAGGAGTAATGGTCAAGCCAAGAAGTTTGTCGAAACTTGAGGCCTACATCAGATCTATTGCCAGAACTTCATATTTATGGTGATATGATTCTACCGGTTTAGAAACTATCTCACTTCCGACGCAAATAAATCCCCCCAAAAGAATATTGTTGCCACATCTGCGGGGGAATTTCCTGCCTTGACAGGCAACAAAATCATGTTCGAAAACAAATAGATGAGGAACTTTTTTCGCTTCCCTACTTACTCTTTTTCATGTAATAGATGTTATGAGCCTATCTCTGCCTTCGCATTAGGTTTTATGATATGGGTGTTAGGCGTTGCCAAGGTGTTTGGTGGTGTGTGTATTAAGCAAAACAATGAAAGTGGTAGTAAGCAGTCATGTTCGAACCCGTACCGCGAAGGAGGAAAATAACGTGAAAAAGCGCCCATCGCTAAACTGGACGTGACGAATGTGTAAATTAGGCTAGTCAATCGAAAAGAGGGTATTAATTTCGACAGATGCGACGGATTTTCACGAGATCTGTATTGTTTTGAAGATCGACCCTTCGGACGACAAATATCGAAAAATTGGAAAAAAACTATTTATTACTTCACCTCAAGTGGGTATTTTTCTACGAGGAGAGGTCGCTTATTTCGGAAAGTCATCGCTTCTTTTAGACTGATTAGCCTTAACATAAACATACATCACTTCCGGTTTGGCGATGGACGCATGAGCAAAGACGTCACTTTTTCCGAATTATTTTCCTCCTTCGCGATAGGGTTTCGAGCCTTTCTACCTACTACTACTTTTTTTTTGCTCTACACAAATCTCCAAACACCCGGACAACGTCGGGTATCCAGGCTAGTTTTACATATACTACACTTGACCTTTGGCTAAGAACAAAGTTTAATATCTTTTCTGATAATGCACTTCACATGTTCTATACCTGGCCAAAGAAGTTGAAATCCTTCGTGACTGAGACAATTTTTGTTTTCGTTCCTATCCAGAGTGCCCTTTTTGGGGAGCTGGATTTTCCTCAACTAAAAAACTAACCTTGTGTCACACCCAGCCGTAGCGATGAAACAATTAAATAGGAACACATATACGATAATTAGATATAGATTATAGCATACCATTTCATCAAAATTGAAATAAATGAAAAACAACAGCATCTAAACACCTACTAAAGAGCCTTCAAAATAAGTGGGCGTATAATCTTCCAATAGAAGAGTAACAGACCCACTATCTATGCTAGGGAGCATCCTCAAATTATACAATTAAAACTTACCTAATCTGTGACAATTATTCATGGACCATATTGATTTTTTTTACACAGGAATCACCACTTATCAAGGCCCGTAGGCAACTTGAGGATAAGGGTTAATGGGTATACATTACTCAATGGGATTATGGCGTAGTAGACATAAGTAGTGTGAATTTTGTAAATTGGTTTACTTAGGGGGGGGGCGTTTCATCAAGAACTTGTCTACGTTGGACTTACAGACAATAAGATCGTAGTCATCTGGAAAGCAGACAGTCGGAAGAGTGAGTATTTAAAAATAGCGGAAGGTTAAAGGAAGTCAGCGTAACCTCCAAGTTTCTTATAGAAACATGTGGTTACGTTTGTAAACTAGATTTCTTGAATAAGCTAGGGTAGAATTGCCTGCATCCCCCTGTAAGTAATCCTCAGACAATTGCCCCAAATAGAGACATCAGTGCGCCGATAGATAATATCGGACTGTCGAGAATGTATTCCAGGCTAGTTTTAAGGCGATACGATCATAAGCAGACTTTCGCCGATTTAATCATGTTTTTCTAAAACCGTTGATTATTATCGGAAAGGTCTTACTAAGTATACAGTCACCATTCAATCAATATAACCAATAACATCAGCCGTGCGCATCAAATTAACAGCTAATATTACTAGGGTTGTTTTATCCGCCATGCATAATTTATTGCAACACAAGATAGAATACAAAAGAAAGATATTTTATTTAAAAATACAGCGCTAACGCAAAAGAGGCAAACAATGGCGACGAATAATAATGAAAAAAACAACAACAAACAAACAATGACAATACGACGTGTTTTAAAAGAAAATCGAATCAAACAACAGATGGCGCTGCGATTATGTATTTTGTTCTTTGTTCTTCAGTGCAATATTAAATATTTAAATGAGTAATCCTTTTCAGAGATCATTCAATGAAAATACGGAGAAATTAAACAGGGGCGAAAAAAAGAAGGCTCTTAAACAGTTTTTCTTCCTCGTGTATTTTTTTTTTTATTTAAAAAAAAACACAACGCCATTGGGGTAATTGCTGACAAGTCGTTAACGACACAAACTTACATCATGGCTGTGCCAATGTCGAATACCGTTTGTTCCACTTACACATTTTCACTTAGAGACGTTGGAAACTTTCATATTCTCCCTTCTGTAGGAGGTTTTTCTAGGCAGAATTTAAGTATAAATAACGTATGACTTTTAACGTACGTACGTAGTACATGTGTCACGGTTTCAAGATTATAACAAATTTGACCAGGAAACATTATTAATTAAAAAGGTGGATCAAAGATGATAACTAGGGCTATGACAACAGCATATTCTTTCTATTGTTTTGACTCTCGGTGTTTATCCGTTGATATCTTATAGAGTGATGTGGTTCTCGGTTGATTAACAGTGCTTTACTGTGTCGGATATATACTCAATAGTCAAGAAAATGAAAAGAACATTGTGTTGCCACAGCCCTAGTGATAACATATTATGAATATTAAATTAGTATATACAAACGCTAATTGAATGCTTGTAGTATGTTTTCACATTCTAGCCACCTTTTTTATAAATAGGACTATCCTATCACCAGAGACGAAATGTAAGACAAAAAAAATGAATTTTTTAAATAAAAAAAAAAATGATGTCACTTTTGTGCAGTACGTGAAACTTTGATATACCTTCTTAGTTTTCTGGCTAGAATCTAAAGTAAGTATTCAGTATCTGTTCTGTCTAAAGATGGTACAATAATATCGTAGGGTTTCCATTCGCACTAGGTATCTATACAATGGTAATATGTTACAGACTCCTATAAGGATATTAAAGATAAACCGTATAACCAGATATATTTTGATACGAGCTTTTAAGGTAAATATTGGTGAAGTTTTAACAAAAAGACTAAAACAATATCGCGAAATCTCCGTCTACGCAAAACATAAACAGAATTTTCTGCAGCAATAACTATAAAATTGAAATGGTTTGTGTGAGTGACTGTGTGTGTACATTTCCCTACTAAACTACTCGGTGAATTTTCAGTTCACAGATTCGAGATTTGAGACAAGAGATATTCAGATTTGGGAAATTATTTTTAATCGGTTTCCGGCCAGAATTTTGGCTGTCAATGGGGTCAAAGTTGGACGATTTAACCATTGAAAAGTCTACAAAACTCCTCCGCCAATTTTGGGTCTAAACACTTTAACCTTTAGATGTAGGTTACCTGGACATGAGTAAAACATTTTAATATATATATATATATATATATATATATATATATATATATATATATATATATTGAAAACGAATAAAGAAATTTATAAGCTTTCATACTTTTCGTATTTTTTGAACATCTAGAATATTAATAAATAAAAGAATTATTCTAACCAACGAGAACATCAAGGTAACAGTAGCTAAAATGCTAACCACAGGGACTGATAATCAGGCCGTGTCATATTCGGAACTAGTTCGTTACACATAAATATTTTCACTTGCGCCTCCTAATATTTACCTAATGGCTTGATAGAAGGATAAAAATTATTCTATAAATATATCAGGAGAAACGAATGATAATCATTCATTCATTCCGAATGAATGAATGATTATCAATAAAAACAACGGCATAATCGTGTTTTTTTTTAATCTGTGAGGCACTTTCATTGCCCATTAGTAAAATACACTTAAATATATTGTAAGTCGTGAAGATTCCGTGTGTACTATTACAACCGCGATTGTCTACGTAATGTTATATATCTATACTCCTTTTAATTCGTTTTTCTTTTGTGTATATTGATATTCATATTACAACCCCTCTTTTCTATTTATTTATTTATTCATCTGCTGTCCCTGAAAAGCAAATTAGACATAAGGTCGTTTTTAATGTGGGGTTAAATCAGCTCCCCTAAAACAAGGGTAAAAAGGGGGAACTCTAGCAGTATCCCCCCAAAATAGTAATTGTCTCAGTATTAAGGGTTTCTCCTACACTTACCAAGGACCAATTAACTTATGTGCAGCATCTGCAGAACAGATACTAGACTTTGATCTTGTCCCGAAGGCCAAGATCAACGGGGAAAAAAGGTAACCCTCTTTTCTATTTATTTTAAAAGCAAATATAATTTTCTTCTATATGACCCGAAATTTGACATACAGAGATTTGCGAATATCTGTGTGATCGGTTTTCAGCCAGAAATTTGGCTGTTAAGGGGTCAAAGTTCAACGATTTGACCTTTGAGAACTCTTCAAACTACTCCGCTAATTTTGGGTCGAAACACTTGAAGTTTTATATATAGGTTCATCGGACATGGATCTAACTTAATAACTTGATTTGAGCCGAACACAGTAAATGTTAAGAGGGCAAAATGGGGGTCAAAGTTTAAAACAGTTGTCCGTTTTTATTTTTTTATTTTTCCTAAATATACACCTCCAAACACCCGGGCAACGCCAATCACCCATGTTAGTATATATATATATATATATATATATATATATATATATATATATATATATATATATATATATATATATATGTAAGTGAACGTGTCTGTGTAAATTTTCCACCGCAAAAACTCTGTCCATTTTAAGCCTATAGACGCTAAATTTGATATACAGAGTACTGAGATTTGGGAAAATCTTTGTAATCCGTTTTCGCCCATGAATTTGACTCTTAAGGGGTCAAAGTTCAACGATTTGACCTTTGAGGACTCTACTAAAATCCTCCGACAACTTTTGGGTCTAAATACTTGAAATTTTAGGTATAAATTCCTTGGACATGAATCTAACTAAATAATAATATTATTTGAGCCAAGAAAAATAAATGTTAAGGGGTGATAATAGGGGTCAAAATTAAAAAATTTACTTCTGCAGTCTCTACCAAATTACTTAGACAATTTCATTTGAAATTTTACATAAAAGGTATTCAGAGATAGGGCAAGCTTTTTAATCGGTTTGGGTCGAAAGATTTTCGTTACCAATATATAAATGTATGTATGTATGTATCTTTGCATGTCTGCCTAGAACTTTCGACAGAGGCGACGGATTTTACCAAGATCAGTAGCGTCTTGAAGTTCGACTTTTCAGACAACAATTATCGAAAAATTGGCTACAAACATTCATATCTTCACCTTAAACTGTGCACTTTTGTACAGGGGACTCGCTTTTATCGGCGATATGTTTGAAAGTCATCCTCTACTTTAAATGTTCTAGCCTTAATTTAAACATAAGTCACTTCCGGTTTGGCGGTTGTCGTAAATGCAAAGACGTCGGGGTTTTTTCTCCGTCCTTTTTCTCCTTCGCGGTAAGGGTTCGAGCCTTCCTTCCTACTACCACTTTTTTTTGCTAAACATACACATCCAAATACCCGGGCAACGCCGGGCTGAAATGATAGTATATATATATATATATATATATATATATATATATATATATATATATATATATATATATATATATATATATAGGAGTGATATGTAGTTTGCTTGAAGCATTGTGTGGGATAGGTATGTAGTAAAGATTTAGAAAGCTACCACAATGCGAGGAATGAAGTATAGTCGTTGTTGGTGAAAGGAGACGAGAACAAGTGACAATTTACAAATAAATAAGTACATACATATGTTTATATGTACATATATTTATTCAGATATCTCCATCAGCTAGCGTGTTTTGAATCGATCTGTCACGTCTACCATTTGAAAAGGGAATTTTTCTCCGAAATTAATAATGGATATTGTCGCAGACACACCAAGTAAGACATTTGTACCTAATGCAACTGAATAAATATATTGATATATAAACATATATGTATTCCAATTAAGGAATAATATATATATACATATATATATATATATATATATATATATATATATATATATATATATATATATGCGTGTGTGTGTGTGTATTTACTTTCTCCTTTCACCAACAACGGCTATATTTCATTCCTCGCATCGTGATAGCCTTCAAAATCTCTACTACACACATGCATATATATATAAATATATATATATATATATATATATATATATATATATATATATATATATATATATCAGTACATATTAGTATAGGTAAATACATTTAAAATAGATTATATATATAAATACATTTTATAAATACAGATATATAAATATATATATAATGACTATATATATATAATGACTATATATATATATATATATAATGACTATATATATATATATATATAATGACTATATATATATATATAATGACTTGCAGGCAAAATGTACACAATGTATATAAATACATATATATATAGATGAATACATCTATCTGTCTATCTATTCGTCCCTCTCTCTCTTTATATATATATATATATATATATATATATGTATATATATATATATATATATATATATATATACGTATATAATACTTATTTCACAAGTTTAAAAACAATGATAATAAGTGTCATCAGCTAGAATCGGAGAAAAATATTTGGCGCTCAAACTGCGTTACCTACCGTTTGAGATATCGAGTGATTGGTGAAAAACATTGACAATAAACTACTTAAAACATTAAATAATTTGCGCATGTGAAAAAATAACATGTGTCAGCAAGATATAATAAATGTGTCTTTGCATTATTCTTCGATTTTATAGACTACCCTATGTATATATTTTTCTGTTAAAAATGCACAGACACAACTTCCGGCCCTTCATCCAGCATGCTTTGAATCGACCTGTTACGCACACCATTTGAAAAGGGAAAATTTTTCCGAAATTATTATGGAACACGTCGCATGAAAACAAGTAAGACATTTTACCATACAACTGAATAAATATATATTTAAAAAACTAAAAAAAATAAAAATATTAATAATAAGACATATATATATATATATGTACTTATTGATTTGTAAATCGCCACTTGTTCTCGTCTCCTCTTACCAACAGCGACTATAATTCATTCCTCGCATTGTGACAGCCTTCTAAATCTTTTTTACATACCTATCCCACACAATGCTTCAAGCAAACTACATATCAATCATATATATATATATATATATATATATATATATATATATAGATATAGATATAGATATATATATATATATACATATATCTATCTATCTATCTATCTATATAAATATATATATATATATATATATATATAATTTCAATAAATATTCTACCATTTCCTTTCCAATCTTTCTTGTTTTCTCGTTTTCTCAAATTTGATTGTTAATAGCATTAGAACAAAATATTTCATTATTCCATATCCTTCAGTTATTAAATTATTAATAAAAATATTGTTTAATATTTCGCCTTATTTATTATATTGCTTACGTTGTCAATAGTAAATCACTATTGAACATTTGAAAACATTTGAAGCTAGAATTGATTTTTCTTTAAACCAAACATTAATAAAATATTAGTAATAATTATATATTATCACATAGAATTAAAAAAAAACACAGATTTACACAAATTTTATTTTAAAATGGAATTGCGCAGAAGATAAAAGAACTTATTCTCTAGACTACGATATCGGTTTAATCTGTCCAGGCAGAATATGGTGTTTTGAGCGTTGCTTTCCGATAATGTGGCTGTTACATAATTGAATGTCCTAGATCGGCTAATGATTGATAACAATTGAACTAAGTTGACTAGAAGTGGCACGAAAAATGACAGGAGGTGGTTTAAAATTGATATATGACATAAAATTGATCCATGTTTAGTAAGACAAAGAGATATATAATGAATGACATTACGAGCATCGCGGTTGACAGACCAATGGAGTTTTATGATTAGTCTGTGTATGATGTTGTCACGAACAATATCAGCAATAATGCTGTAATAACTGAAAGGAAAACTTTGAAAATTGCTAGCAGTGAAAGATTCCTTCGATGTATTAACTACATGTGTCCTGTATGAGGTAGTAATCTAATGATATAAAATATATTAATCTGTACTTTATGTGTAATTTATAACTTCCTAAAAGGAAACTTTAACTAATATTCCAAACGAACGTCCTAATCGCTTTTTCGGTTCACATAACATATTTTTTTTTTTTTTTTTTTTTTTTTTTACAAAATTAAAGCATTACATTACAGTGGTAAGCGTAGTCTACCGTAGACCAAATCTTTGTGCAAACTAATTGAGCTTAGGTATTTGGACAATGGCAAAACATTGTTAATTCACAGCCCGAATAGCAGCAGCGAAATAGCGCAACGGTTAGAAGCTCCAACTGTCATATGGGCGCTCGGGTTTCGATCCTGGCTTGAGAAAGGTGCTTGTCTAGCCGAACAGAGGAGCTGAGAAACAGCGAAACAGTACTGTATGTGGATGACTATATAAATATATATATATATATATATATTTATATGCATAGATATATGTGGTTCTTTCATTTAATCGCATAAATTAATATACGAATATATAATTTTATGCGTACATTTTTAGTATTTACTTCAACAGTGCTCAATACATAGGTAGATCTGGCAGTAAGTAAAGAAATTATATATGACAATTAAGCTACACAGAATATTCCACGTTTCATTCTCGTGATAATTTGTCAGGCTTATATGAAAAGTTGTGATGATCGCGCGTTTATACATACGCACATGCTATTGACATTCCAGTTAGCTTCGTTTGTCCTGTCAGTGTTAGCCCATTGGGTGATTAGGATGGACGCCGTGGCAACAAGGAAGCTGATTGGCTAACTAAAAATTTCAATAGCATGTGCGTATATATAAACGCGTGAATTACCACAACCTTTTCGCCTTAAGAATTCTCACGAGAATGAAACGTGGAATTTTCTGTGTAGCTTAATTGCTATATATATTTTCATAACTTGCTATATATATATATATATATATATATATATATATATATATGTGTGTGTGTGTGTGTGTGTGTGTGTGTGTGTGTGTGTGTGTGTGTATAATAATGGACACTCCCGTCAGGGCCAAAAGTTCGTTCTGTTTCACTCTGCCTTCAATGCTTGTGCATGTGTGACACGAGGCCAGCTCTGCTCCCACAAAACAAGTTGCTCGACACACAGGATACAGGCTGGGAAGGTGCTGTTCCTACTCTTGCTCTACGAAGATTTGTTTGATTCGATAGCCGTGTGTCAATGTATGTGTTAATGCCCGCAAAACATTTTTACCCCACAATTTTCTATCCGCAGCATCTTCTTCAAAGGTGTTTGGGTTCAGGCCTGCGTGCATAAGATTGTTTTTCAGCTTATCGCTGTACCTCAGAAATGGACGACCCACATTTCGATTACCCTCTTTCAGTTGAATGTATGCTGGTTGCTTAGGGAGACGATTTTCATCCATGCGAACAAGGTGACCAGCCCACCGAAGCTGAGAATTCATCAGGAAGGCCTCAATATTTAAAATGTCGCACCTAGCAAACAATCTCGAGTTATGGACCTTGTCTTTCCATGTTAATCCACATATACTGCGAAGGCAACGCTTATGGAATGTATCCAGTTGCTCAATCTGCCAACGGTATGGGGTCCAGGCTTCCGATCCATACAGTAGTATCGAAACAATTACTGCACGATAAACTGAGATTTAGCTCTTTAGAGTCAAACCTCCATCATTCAATAGTCTTGGCCGCAGTTTGCCGAATGCATCAGTCGCCTTTGAAATTCTGCTCAATATCTCATCATCAAGTGATGCTGACGAATTCATCTTACTTCCGAAATATTCGAAGGATGTGATATACTGTCATAGGCTGTCTATACAGTAAGATTTTCTCAGGCGCCTCCGCATATTCTGGTCTCGGAATATTCACACCACCTTGTTGCAACGGGGTGGGCTTCGGTTGGTAGATAACTTCTGTCTTTTTAATACTAATCGTCAAACCAAATGCTTTTGCGGCATTGGAAAACTTGTCAACTAATTCTTGTGCTTCTTCAAATGAAGTGGCCACGAGCGCAGCACCGTCGGTAAAAAGAAAATCGCGATCCATTTTGCTTCTTGTTAATGTTTGAGCCTTGAATCTTTGATGATTAAAAAGACCCCCGGTAGTTCTAAACTCAAAATGGACACCTTGCGTGCAATCTTTAAAAGCATGCCCGAGCATGATTGAAAAGAAGATAGCAAAGACAACAGGCGTCATAACACAACCATGTTTCGTACCGGTTTTTACCTTGAATGACTAAGAGAACTTTCCGTCTGCTCTTACACTCTTACCATATTCTCGTGAAAGGATATTATTGCATTTAATCTTTTTTTCACGGATTCCAACTTTACTCAAGACAATCCAACGCCTTGGTTAGGTCGATAAAAACGACAAACACATTTTTCTCACGTGCCTTCTCTGCAACTTGGCGTAAACAGTAGATCATGTCGATGGGTCCTCTTCCAGATCTAAAACCACACTGCGTCTCAGGATGTATATATATATATATATATATATATATATATATATATATAGATAGATAGATAGATAGATATAGATATATATATATATATACTAGCGGGGGTACCCAGTGTTGCCCGGGTGTTGGGAGGTGTGTGTTGGTGGTGGGATTAAAACAACCCGGTTAACAAAAAACGTTGCCCGGTTGTTTGGAGGTGTAAAAGAAAAATATAGTTTTAGTATAAAGGTAGGCTTCAACCACGAACGTTTGACGCGGAGGTGGAAAGGAAATGGAAAAAAAAAACATGCGACCTAAACATCTCGACCACGGGAACAGATGAATTGATAAATGAGTTAAGTTTACGCTTATAAAGTAAAATTAACAGGTGCTAGAAAGTCGCATAATGCTTGAAGCCAGTTTCTGTTTTCCCCGCTACGCGGCGATCAAACAATAAAAAAAACACACACAAAAAATAACGTAAGACAAACGAACGATGAAAACAGAAAAAGAATACGTGACAAATGGCTTAAATGAGCCTGTTTTGATATAAAAATTATAAAAAAGATCTGTGGGTACCCGGGTGTATTTTGGTGTCGCTAAGAATAAGCGAAGTAAAAAGAAAGAAAAAAAACAGAAAAAGAACGTTATGTGAAAAATGGCTTAAATAACACTGGTTCAATATTTAAATTTAAAAAATCGAAAAAAAAAAATCTCACACCACGATTCGAACCCAAAACGTTTAGATAATGAACCAAGTCCAACTGAGCTAACGCGACGTACATGAAATTTGTTCGGTTTTTCAACTATTTGAAATAAATCAGGTCACGACGTCATCTGACGCATGCGTAGAATCGATTATTTTCACGAGAGGACCGTTTTTGTTGACCCCCCCAGTCAGAAACTTTCGATTTCGGGGTGAGAAAGTTAACGTTCTTGGCCAATTTTACGATATTTTTCGAGCAAAAGATGTAGCTTTGATGTGATACCGGGTTTGTTAATTTTCGTCGCGTGTGTCGAAAGTTTTTAGCAGACATCATAACATACATACATGCATACATTTTCGCTTTATATATATATATATATATATATATATATATATATATACTAGCCAGGGGTACCCGGCGTTGCCCTGGGTTTTTGTAGGGGTGTGTGGTGTTAAATAAAAAAGAAGCCGGTGGGGGGTATGATCGAAGCCGAACCCCGGAGGCGAAGTTTGAAAATAAAATCGGCCAGCCAGAAGTGAAAGATATTTGAAAGTCGTCGAGCGTTACGACGACGACGATGACGATGTAAGCATTGTTATAAGCGAAGTAAGAAAAGAAAACAACGTTTTAGTTAAGCGGGGGGGGGTAAAACACAAAAAACACGCAAGGCAAACAAACGAACGTTACGTGAAAAATGGCTAAAATAATACAGGGTTCAATATTTAAATTTAAAAAATCGAAAAAAAAAACTCAAAAAACATCTAACACCACGATTCGAACCCAAAACGTTTAGATAATGAACCAAGCCCTTAACTACCTGCGCTAAAGCGGGTATATAAAGTCTGTTCGGTTTATCAACTATTTAAAGTAAATCAGGCCATGACGTCATCTGACGCATGCGTTGTTGACCCTCCCCCTGTCGAATCTGTCTAGACATCTCTCTCACTTCGTCTGCCTTACTCTAAAGACTGGAAAATGGCGTCTGGCTGTTTTTATTTTTAAAAAAAACTTCGATCGTTAATATTTTTTGTAAGCGTATTTTTTTTACTTCACTTTTTTTACTTTATTTTTCGTTTAACTATCGTATCTACCTATTTTGAATGCGGTAATAACTTTGGTAACGTTGCCATAGCATAGAAGTTCATAGTTTAGCTTTAATTAATTTTTTTTCTTACCGATAACGACATTTTTAAATTGTAAATTCCGACCGCCATTAGAAGTTGCTGACGTCAAGATCACGTGACATGACTCAGCGGGTTTTAAATACAAGTTGATCCAAAATAAACGGTCGCGTGTATACTTTATGTATAAGAGTTAGCGGCCGTATTTGTAGGGGCAGTTGTAAATCGATTTAAAAATATGTAATGTTTAACATTAAAATGCCACTTTTTGGGCCCCCTGCATAAAATCGATCAGTTGACGCACTTCTGATAGTCACTTTGGGCCGATTTTTCGATATTTGTCGTCCGGAAGGTGGGGCTTTCATATGAGACCAAGATTTTGTATTTTTGTTTTGTCTGTCGAAAGTTTTTAGCAGACACACAAACATACATACATACATACCCACACACACACATACATTTTCGCTTATATATATATATATATATATATATATATATATATCGAGAGAACGAGAGAGATAGAGACTGAGAGGGAGAGGATTTATTCAGGATTAAAACGGTCTAAAGCCGTAGAATGGTTCTATTTTTCTAGCTGCCTGAGTAACAAATCTTTCAGTTAAGGCTTGTAGTGAACATCAGCCCGAGAAGGCTTGCTTAACCACAGTTTAACACTACACATATTTTGATATATGCAATTCTTCAAATTGTATTTTCTGACAAGCAATGTACTTGTTTAAAGGAACCACATATTAATGTTAATATAAATTAAATTACGTGAGATTTAAAAAGTTATTTCATTATCATACATCTTTCGTGACCAGAGTTTCTATATTAATATTAAATTGATTTATTTTAAATTAGGTTTCTTTTTGTCAATCATTGATGTAAAATTGAATTATGCATTTCATAAAAGAATTTAATGCTTTTTGTTTCGACATGCATATTTCTAAAAGACTCGGTTCATAGATCTGCCCATCATGTTAGATTGTACACACGATAATGTGCCAAAAGGTTACGAGACTTTAAACACAACAACTTCGTACGCTCATTATAAACCCCTGAAATTTACACTACCTACAACCTCATACTTAATATATAACATAGTGTAACTGAATTTAAACTGAATTATATATATATATATTTATTTATTTATTCTTTATTTATTTAATAGTATAGAAGTTAAGAAAAGCATTGGTACCGTCGGTTTCAAGCCCAACATAAAGGGGCCAGTTAATGGTAAAACGTAAATGATGTTAAGCTCTTGTCAGCTATGTTCTTTCTGTCTGAGGAAAAAAAATTAAAGGCGGCATTTAATTTTTTATAATGATGTTCATTTTTATTAAACTATAGCTTATTCCTATCTCTGTATATTTCATTTTATTCTAATATGAATTTTCTATTTTTTTATTTTTTATTTAATACATTTTATTATATATGTACTGTTCTGTTTTTGTGTGATTTACGGTCTGCATTCTTTTAATTTTAGCTGGTGCAAGGGAGATAATTACTTTATCTTTTTCAGTTAAGGGGAGATAATCGATGTTCCAGTTGGTCCAAGAGAGGTAATTAATGTATCTTATTTATTTTTTAACATTTCTTTTTTAAATAATTGAGAGAGGTATGCAGGCTATTTTATTTCTAAGTATTGTATATATGTGTATTGTATCCTTTAAGGTAGCCATACTTTTCATACAATACACATATATATTGATAATATAATGTTATAAATTGAATATTTAAAAAAAATCTTATTATATATTTTTACAAGATATTGTCCTTTTCTTTTCTAGTTTAGACAACTAGTCCTGTACTTTTCCATGTTAAAGCTTAACCATTTACTTTTCATGCTGGAATTCTTCTATTGTAATCCATAATGTTCCCAGGCTCCCAGTAAATTCACTTGTTCTTTATTTAGTTTCAGTCTTATATTGCCCCTCCATAAACATAGCATACTGTAGAGTCGAAGAAAATGAAGGGAGGAAACGCCCACGTGTCTGCGCGTCATGCCTTACCTTGGAACGCTCCTACGGTGTGCGTACGTGCATGGCCGAAACCCGGGAGAAATTCCAAAATGGCGCCGTCCTCATCATGTAGATTGTTCGATCATCACTGGGCCCCACGTGACCGTTCTTTGGCTGCTGATTGGCCGAGGACGAACACCGGAAGGATAAAGGGAGGGTGTTTGGAACATGGGGGCGTCTTTTCTAGGATCGACGTCAGTGTGATCGTATCGGTGAACTGCTGCAGCTTTAAGAGTACCTTAGTGTGTGTGTGATTTTTTGGGACTTGCTCGTCTGCTGATTTTACAGGACTTTCTTTTCTGCTGATTCTACAGGGCCTGCCCTTCTGCAGAACTTGGAACAAAACTTCAAGCCTCTTCTTTCTTTTCACACGTAGTCGCCTAAAAAGGTAGAATCCGACTTACTTGTGAAACGGCTTTATATATATGTAATAAAGCACCATTCGGCTTTTAATAAAAAAAACCCTAATTATCTCCCTTTCAATCATTCTATTCTCTCTGTTTCACTTGTTACTTCTCTTTTCACGAGAGCGATGAATTGGTAGCAACAGTAGACGCCGAAGTTACGTGGTTGCTTTGGAAACCAGAGTTAAAAAAAAACGTAGCTCATTCCCTTACGTTTCAATCTGATTTTAAAACACCAGTAAATTCATCCTAGTTTTGTTTTACTGGACGAACATTGAAAACAAAATGCAACAATACAGCTGAGAACGTGATAATTATTGTTTGAAAATTGATCAACATTAGTAGGCGGTGAAGCCTTAAAGCAGTTCTTAAAGACTAAAACTGCCAATTTCACATATATTGAAACACTACCGTGTTTGAATTATATATATATATATATATATATATATATATATATATATATATATATATATATAATTGTAGTAGGCATTCTCAATAATGCCTAAGACTTTTAGAATTAAAATCGCACGTTGTGATTGTGTTTACAGTTTCATATGTGACAGGGTTCACGTGTTTAACAGTACGAACTGAAGACTTGTTTGTAATGTTGTTTTCTCTCAGGCTTTCAGCAACTTCCATGCAGTCACTCTCGATGTCTTTCTAGAAAAATATTACAACTAGAAAAATATACAAGCTATAGAGTGTCTGGATTTATAAGATACGATGATTATCTTTAAACACAAAAAAATTAAATTAAATTTCTTACTTTGATTTTATAGATTGGGGGGGGGGGAATGATATATGTTAAAAAGAATCTATTTGAAAATGCAAACACCTCAGATTTGGATAAATTACATCCATACCTATCAGACAATGTAAGTGGAATTGCTCGATTGTCAATTTCCTCGACAGACATCACACCATTTAAGAAGGATTCGATAATATAAAGCATACATCAAACTTTTTTTTCCAAAATTGTAATACATATCAGAAATATCAAATATTGTAGTAATTTCTCTACGAATATATTAAAGGAACTTTGTATCGGTATATCCTTGTGTATGCTTGTGTGAGTTTGTTGAATATAGACTCGTAAACAGATGGGCCGATATTAAAGTTCACATGAAGGTATTTATGAACTTGGCCGTTTTTTTAAGCAATCAAAATAATCGAAAAGAAGAACAGACGATTTAGTTACAAGCTTAAACAGCTTAACATCGTAAGCGGATTCGAGAAGTTTTATTTTTACAAAAGCCGAAAGGCCTGACATCTATATACATATAAAAGGCAAAATGTCCATATGTCTGTGTGGTTGCATGTCTCGTAAAAACCTTCGACACATCGGACGCCTTGTGGTCAAGATCAAAGTGTAGTATCTGTTCTGGCAGATACTGCAAGCTATGACTAGCTATGACTAGCAAAGACCAGATGTGGGGGCAACCCCACATGCCTGACCTTTAACCAGCTCCCATTTCCCACCTCTCGGGAGCTGGTCCTATTTTCCCTTCCCCCTCCCTTCACTCCTCACATTAAAAATTGGCCTTGTGCCTAATTTGCTCGGTGGGGGAGCAAATAAATACCATCTGTTCCGGCAGATACTGCAAGCAAAGACCATATGTGGGGTCGACCCCACAGATGAGAACTCGGTCAATGTAGGGGCAACCCTTCATACCAATTGTCACTATCCAGCTCCCCTACCCCCCGGGGAGTTGGTCCCCATTTCCCCTTCACTCCTCACTTTAAAAATCGGCCTTGTGCCTAATTTGCTCGGTGGGGGAGCAAATAAATACCATCTGTTCTTCAGATGGTGCACTTCTATTTCTTGTTCTCTTTCGGTGGAGGAGAACTCCTTCACGACTGAGACATTTTTTTATTTTTGTACCTTTTCTCCACATTAAAAACGACCCTGGTGTCTAACTCTGTCCCGTGGGGAGGCATAGTAAATAGGCACACCGGACGGACCCTGACCAGATTGGTATCATTTATAAACTCGTTAGACGTTAGATTTACTTTCACTTGTTTCCTTCCCGTCACGCTTTACAGGCTGTCTGCCTATTACCACAATGTTTTTTACAACTCCCTTCGTCCTGGCTACCTACTTTTGTTTTGATTCCTCTCCCCCGCTACAACCCTTTTTTTATCCCTCCTTCCCCCTGATCTGCCTACTGTTGTTTTGATCCACCCCGCTACTACCCCTTTTTTAACACTTCTCTGCACCCGGGCTTCCTACTGTTATATTACACCCCAAGACACACACCTCTCCACATTAAGCCTCCGCCGGGTATCCCCGCTTGTACATAATACATAGTAGATCCTTTTATAATACAGGGTGGCCTTTGAAATAAGTGTTTCTGTTTGAACAACAATTGCAGTATGATACTTTAATTTTTCATTGTAAACCCCAAGCCATTATCACAAGCCGTAAGACCAAGCATATAAAATCCACAATAGGTAAATTAATATGAGCAAGGTTAGTAAAAATTAAATATTTCAGTTTAGAGCACAATGCCACTTGACTTTTGCATTTTAAACTTTAATTGAAGTCATTATATATAAAAATAATTTTAAAAAAATGAGCATAGGTTCTCTACAGTGCAATTTAGAATGATATGTATTGCGGACTAAGTTACTGCGAAAAGGTGTATGAAACTTCATCCGATGATTGCCCCACTAGTGAAGGCAATCTTTTCATTTTATTTCGAGGGAAATGAAAATATTGGGGTGTGAAACATTCGTTGATCATCAAATCTAGAGCAACGTCGGGTAACCCTACTTGTATTTTAATAATATCGTATAACTATAAAGGAGTCGGTACACATATATATTCATCTTGCTCGTGTATGGATCCGAGGTTTGTGTGAGATGTCACAACATTTCCGAAATGCCGACCTTGATACCTTAATATGGCGCCCTGTCTAGAATATGACTTTTTTGCAACTCCATGAGACATCCATGCTCATATAGCTTAACTAATTAGTATATCAATATAACGGCAGTAAAATAAGAAAGATAATATCTATAAATATATTGTTCCCATATAATAAATCACTAAAAGTAATAAATGATCTTTTAACAACCAATGTTGTCTATAACACCCTGTCTAGAATCTGACGAGTTTACATCATGAGAGATCTATCAAAGTATATTTTGGCTAATAATTATATCAATCATTTCGCAGCCAATGTTGTCTATAACACAGTAAGTCAGCAAATGAGGGGCAAAATTAAAACTTAATTCAAGCCAAAATTTAGAGAGTTACCGAAATATCTCGTGCCCACAACGAGATTTTAAATCCCGATGACCCAGTGGCATTCAATTCAGACAAATTTAACCAGCATCCTTTAAAGGAGGAAAGGTCTTGGAAATATAACATTCGCAAATGTTTTCTAGTTCCATGTAGATCCTAGTTGTAGGAGAAAACGGTATAAGATCTGTTTAGTTCTTGCATTGAGATGTCGAAACAATACTCAACAATTCCCCAACTAACCAACAATCACGAGGTTCTTTGCTCAGCAACCGAGAAGGCTAACATGCTTGCCAGTCGGTTTGCCTCAAACTCCACACTGGACCCTCTAAATCACCCCCTACCTCAATTTCCTATGCGGACAGACGCCACGCTAGACGATCTGATAATCAGCCCTGCTCAGGTGCATGCTATCATAAAAAACCTTGACACTTCCAAAGCATGTGGACCCGACCTCATCCCAGCTGTGCTATTAAAAAAGTGTTCAGCCGAAGTAGCTCCAGTTCTCTCCAAACTCTACAACAAATGCCTTAATGAATCTTGCTTTCCGAGCTGTTGGAAAACTGCTTCTGTGGTACCAGTATTCAAGAATTCTGGCGAAAGAACTGACCCATTAAATTATCGCCCTATTAGCCTCCTCCCACTTTTTGCCAAAATATTTGAGACCTTAATTAACCATGCTCTAGTCCAGCACCTTACAGATGCTAAACTTCTGACCGACCATCAATATGGATTTAGACAAGCCCGTTCCACGGCAGACATCCTCACTGTGATCTCTGAACGCATATACCATTCACTGGACAAAGCGGGAGAGGGCAGAGCGGTAGCTCTAGATATATCTAAGGCTTTTGACAGGGTATGGCATGAGGGTCTTCTCAGGAAGATTAGATCTTACGGTATCACTGGTAGAATACTTAACATAATTAAATCCTTCTTAGATAAGAGAAAAATCCAGGTTAGCCTCGACGGTCGTACATCTAAACAATATGATATAAATGCGGGTGTGCCCCAGGGATCTATCCTTGGAACTCTGCTGTTCCTGATATTCATAAATGACCTCCCCGACAAAATTGCCTCTGAGATGGGTATATATGCTGATGACACCACACTCTATAGCAGGCACGACAGGAAAACAAATGAACATATATCTAAAGTAATGGCAGAAACACTAGAGGATGACCTCCAATCAGTAGTGGAATCGGGACAAAAATGGATGGTAACGTTCAATGCCACCAAGACAAAACTGGTTTCATTCAATAATTAAAAGAAACCTTCTCTACCACCTATAGCAATGACCAACGACTCTTTATCTGAGAGTACGTCTCTCAAGCTCCTTGGCCTAACGTTCACAGGAAACCTGAGTTGGAACAATTACATCGAGGGCTTTGCCAGGGCCGCTGCAAGGAAGGTGGGCTCTCTCTACCGTGCTAGAAAACTTCTAACACCTGAAAGTATCCTGTACCTCTATAAGGCCACTATTCGCCCATGTATGGAGTATTGCTGTCATATTTGGGCCGGTGCATCGGCTACTAGTTTCTCCCTCCTTGACGGGGTTCAAAAGAGAGTCGCAAATCTGATAGGCCCTAAACTGGCATCTAAACTTCAGCCTCTGTCCCATCGTCGAAACGTTGAATCCCTCTGCCTGTTCTACAAGTATTATAATGGTGAATGCTCTGAAGAACTGCAAGCACTTGTACCCCCACGACGTGAACACTCTCGACAGACCCGACAAGCTGCAAAATCCCACCCCCACACTGTAGAGATCCCTAGATGTAAAAGATCTTTCTACTCCAGTAGTTTCTTCCCCAGAACTGCTAGACTTTGGAATTCCATTCCAGGTCACTGCTTCCCCAACTGTACTGACATGCATAAGTTCAAGTGCAACGTGAACCAACATCTCGCTGCCCTAATCCCTACATAGTACCCCAGTAGATGTTTCCCCTGATAGTAGCCCCCTACACCAAAGTGGCAATGTGCCTTGTTTGGGGTGAAAATGTAATAAAAAAAATTCTATGTGATTACGCACTGATAATGACCGTGTTCAGCGTTCTTTTAACTTAGGTTATTTGATGAGAGTCTGCTTGTTAACGTGATTATGCCGTATAATATATATATATATATATATATATATATATATATATATATATATTTAGTGGAGATGGTAATTAATAAAAACGGAAGAAATTGCTCAATACTGTTGTGTAGCGCCTTAAAGAAAATTTGACGCAAGCGAAAACAACGCAGGCGCACATATACACATATATTTGCACGCCAGGGCGGGCATGTATGTGTACCCGTGACCGTTTCTTTTAAGTATATATGTGTGTACGTGCGCATGTGTGTACCCGTGGCTGCGACCGCTAGCTGACCCTCTGCAAAGAATTAACAACAAAATAAAAACTAAAAATAAATAAATCGAAGCATAGCCCCGCCGCCTCCAACAGCTCAAGACATAGTTACCAAGAAATCACCTCACTAATGAGACGCTAAAAACTTTAACACTAAGACTCGAATTTTAAAGTAACCACCTCCTCCCGCCCCCACATATTGCCCTTCCTCTCATGTATCCCTATGCCCTCAGCCACACCAGAAATGAACTTCCTAGACCCTCCCCCACAAGTTCCTTAAACCCCAAAACTAAAGCTTTATCGACATACCAAACGCCCCCTCCCTCCTTGTTCCCTTCCTCTCTTCCTCTTCCGCCCTCCTCGCAACCCCTCCTATCTCATTCACTCTTCCACTCTTTCATCCCAAAATAGCAAACATTTCTGTAAAAGTCTGAGAACGCTACAGACGCCCACAAAAAAACCGGCCGTGTAGCCGAAACAATAATGTAACTTAACAGAACGATACGGTAATAAAAAGTAAAACGTATATATATATATATATATATATATATATATATATATATATATATATATATATATATATATATATATATAAGGACGGTGCGTGTGTGTGTGTGTGTGTGTGTGTGTGTGTGTCTGTGACTGTGCCTGTGCTTGTTCCTGTGTTCGTTCGGGTATGTGTGTGTATATTTTACGACCTCAAAATATGAACTTAGTCTATTACGAATGTTTCTGCAGAGAAAGTATTCCTCGTTGGTTTCTTTGGATGGTAAAAGTAAAAATCAGAAGGAGAGAGGACATGAGTTTTTGTGGAAACGTGTGGATATTAAGAAAACAAGAGAAATATATATGTAGAAAGAAAAATATAATGCTAACAAAAATTCATTATATAAAGAAAGAGGTGATAGAAAGAAAGAAAAAGAAAGAAAGGAAGCATAGATATGTGCCATTGACAAAATCAGTTGAATTACAAAGTGACGGGTGTGGGTTTACGTATTTGAAATAAGTAAAGCGTGCCAACAAAGTCGACGTTGTTGGAGGGGTTTATATAAAGTGGACAACTGAAAACTTTGCCGAGGATGTTTTGCATAGCTGCAAAATAAACTAGACGCATATTAAAATTGGAGCTATGAAAAATATTCCCAAAATTTTTTCACTTTTTCTTTATATCGTTTGGTTGTTTTTGTTTTACGGCATATCAACCCTTTTCAGGCTATTTAATGCCGAATCCAGTTATTTTGAGGATTTTATTTTAATAGAATATATATTTTTTCAAGCCGGTTTCTATTTAACCCATAGTTATAACAGGTACTGCCACTCCGAGTAAGAATAGCCCTGGCAACAATGGCAATTAAAGCGTTGCTCCCCACTCCCCAATACCCGCATGCTCGGGCCTCACCATCGGATATAGTTTAAGGCAATACCCAGGACTCTCTTTATATAAAAGCCTTCCTACCCTAAACAACATCTGCTCTGTTAACACGTTTTTACTTATTTCAAATACGTTAACCGACACCGTCACTATTTGAATTCAACTGATTTTGTCCATAACACATATGTATGTTTTTTTTCTTTTTTTTTTCTTTCTTTCTATTTCCCTTATTTTTATAGAATTAAACTTTTTTAATTATTATATTTTTCTCATATATATTTCTCTTGTTTTATTGATATAAAAACAGTGTCCCCCCCAAAAGTCATACACTGTTCCCTTCTCATTTTGAATTCTACCATCTGCAGAAGGAGACCGAGAATTCCTTGTCTGCAGACACAATTGTAAAAGGCTACTTTAATATTTTCAGATTGTAAAGCAAAAAAAAAAAATAAAATAAAACAGCGCTATTAACGCACCGAGCATTATTTATCCTGTTGTTCCCATTTATACCTTTCAGTATATATATATATATATATATATATATATATATATATATATATATTTATATATATATATGTGTGTGTGTGTGTGTGTGTGTATGTGTGTGGGCGTGCGTGTGAAATTGTATCGCTGTGTGTGTCTGTGTGTGTGTTTGTGTGTGAACAGTGCCGTACTAAACTACTCTCAATCTTCAGTCGAATGCATCGAGATTTGACATAAAGTATATTGGGATTTAGGAAAATATTTTTAATCGGTTTTCGGCCAGAAATCTAGCTGTTAAGGTGTAAAATTTCAACGATTTTACCTTTGAAAACTTTACCAACCTCCTCCGCGAAGTTTGGGTCTAACCACTTGAAATTGTAGATTTAGGTTACTTTGACATGGATCAAACATTTTTTCTTTTATTTGAGGCCAAAACAATAAATGTTAAGATGTCAAAATTGGGGTCAATTTTTTTTTTTAAATTGACCTCTGCGGTCTCTATCAAAATACTCAGCAATTTTTGGTCGAAAAATTTGAAATTTTACTTCAAGTGTATTTAAACCAGCTTTTAAATCAGTTTTGGCCGAAAATTTTGCTACCAAGGGGTCAAAGTTATAAAGATTTTATATTTGGGGTCGCTAGCAAACTATTCAACCGATTTTGGGTCTAAACATTTAAATTTTACATTAAACGTATTCGGATATTCATCAAGATTTTAATGAGCTTTTCGGCGACAATTCCACTACCAAGACGTCAAAGTTGAAAGAGATGACCTTTGTAGACTCTATGAAACTCCTCCACTAATTCAGGGCTTAAATACTTGAAGTTTAATATTTAGGTTACCTGGATATTATTCTAAATGTTCAATATATATCCATATGCGCACAAAGTAATGAACAGTACATAAGGCACGAGCAAAGTGGAGCTGAACTGCTAATATATATATATATATATATATATATATATATATATATATATATATATATATATGTATTAGATATTCGGCATAATAATGGTGACAAGTTAAGCAGCATTGAGTTTGCTCAGTAGTAGATGAGTGGCCATTTGTGAATAGCAGGTACTACTTTAGGACACACATCTGCAAGAACCACAAAAAGTCTGAATCTTCTCTTACTGGGGCATACATTCCCCTAGGGACCACTTGTGAATTCGATATACCCCAAACACTTCCAACTTCTTCGGAAGCCAGTCCAACCGATCAGTGTAAATACCGATTGGAATCACCATATACGCTACGAAACAAGTTTTAAGAAAAACTCGTTGTGAATTTTGGAATCAGTGGTAAATAAATTTGCACCTACATATCTTGCCAGTAACAACACTCATTTATTTTGGGGCGGGGACAAACACTCGATTTTCTCAATTAATTGTATGCACACTGGCTAGTTTCATTAAACAGAAGCTTACTGTAAATTGTTTACATGGCAGTTTAAACCCAGAAGGTCTCGCAGAGAAATTATGTGATACATTAAGGAGATATGACAAAATGAAATAACAATTCGGGGAGAACATTGGAATGCATTCATAATGTGTTTTCAATTCTCTATTAGTTATCTGTTTTGTTTTTAACCTCAGATTTTAAAACAAATATTACTTCATAATGCACAGTCTTAGGGATTTTTTTTCACAAGTATTGATATTAAACGAAAGTGGGGGTATAACATTTTTAATCTTTATTCTGGCTAGCCCTATTCGCTGCAGGCTAAATTTCTTTTAACATAGTGCTAACCATTTTATGATTTTCAAACAGTGGAATTTATCTATTCTTTTTAGGTACAGTAGTTATATGTATTTAAAATAATGCGGACATAAAACAGTTTTCAAAGCAGACTAGAGTCGGAATGGCCGGTCATTACATTATACAGATAAATCCCCATTTTTGCAGAGATTATTTTGCTCAACGGTACAAAGACTCATTTTAAAGTCACAGCAATAAAGGAATAAGTATTATAAAATTTAAAAAAAACATCAAAAAGGAAATAAAATCGAGGTATACATACAATAGAATAATTCTAGGGAGAGATATGAAATGTGTCTTGCGAATTCCCATAAAGGTCATAACATTTGCATAGGAAATATATTACTCTCCCAAGGCAGATTACTCGTTTTCATACACAATATGATATGTAGTGACAGACAATCTTGATCTAGTACAGAAGATTTAAGCAATACGTGTATAATTAAAAAACTGGAAGTTTTAGTGATTTAGAACTGCTTTAAAACTTCACCGCTCACTCGTTTTTGACCAGATTTCAATTTCAAATAATTATTACAGATCACCTTCTCAACTATATTGTGAAAAAAAAATCAATTTTCGTTTAGTAAAACAAAATTATTATGAATTTTCTGGTGTTCATAATCATAAAAATATGTAAGGTGAGCGACGCTTTTTATGGCTGGTTTCCATAGTAACCACGCCGACTCAACAACTACTGTTACTACTAATTCGAAAAGAGAAGTAAAAATGAAACAGAGAGAATAAAAGCGTGAAAGGAAGGTACTTGAGGGAATTTTCTTGACAGCAGACGAGTGCCGTACATTCTTATTATATTAATGGGGGGGGCAAAAATATGACAGTAATTTTACAAAAAAACGGGTTAATTTATTTGAAGTCTTGAAAACTCATGGATAGAAAAATGCGAGCATGAAAAGTAATATGCTTGAGCTTAAACAGGGAAAAGTAAAGGACTAGTTATAAAAACTGGAAAAGAAAAGGACAAGGTATTCTAGTGAAAAAATATAATGAATTTATAACTTAAAATATTGCAGAATTAACAATATTTCAATACAATTATACAATTCTTTCCCGATTTTAACAACTATTCTTTACTTTTCCATGTTTAAGCTTAACCATATTACTTTTTATGCTCGCAATTTTTCAATTGGAATTCATGATTTTTTCCAGACTTCCAGTAACTTCACTTGTTCTTTGTTTAATTTCAGTCTTATTTTTTGCCTCCATAAGCATGAAATAAACAATAACAATGTACGCACTCGTCTGCTTTCAATAAAATCCCCCAAGCATTTCCATTTCATTCCTTTATTCTCTCTGTTTTACTTGTTTCTTCTCTTTTCGCGAGAGCATTTTTCTATTGCAATACGCATATGTTTCCAAATAACACTTGTATTGTCTTGCTTTTCTCTTTAGATATTGTTTTTCGTAATAAAATTATTTATTTAATAACCAATGTCGGTGTATGAGTTCCTAATATTCTGCCTGTCATAACTTGCTCCACTTTGTTTTCAATATCCGTTAATATTTCATAACGTCCGTATCGTCATTAATTGCAGAGTCAACTACTCATCTCCAAAGAAGTTCTGTCTATCAGACTCTTTAGCTGCAGTGTTAGATATCGTTTTTTTTTTCGCCTAGCACTGATGGTACTGAAGTCATTTACTTTTTATGAATAGTTTTACGAAGAATACTTTTCAAATGTTTGTTTCTGTGTCGAGTATATCTGATGATACTTACGCCATATGTTTTTTTTATAAATACCTTTGCCAAGAATTCTTCATAAGTTTCAGTTTCGATTATAGCTGATGACACTTCAGTTATCTACTGTTTCTATATAAAGAATTTTATGAAGAATTCTTCATAAGTTTTTGCTTCGATTATGCCTAAAGGAACCGAAATTTATACATATATATATATATATATATATATATATATATAAGTTTTGGTTTCGGTTTTGGTCCAAGCTGATGTACCAAGACATATGGATATAAATAAATATATATATACATATATATATAAATATATATACACACACACACACACACACACACACACACCCACACACACATATATATATTATTTTTGAAATCGCAGTTTTATAATATATAAAATCGATAGAACATTATAACAATATATACGAAATGTGCAAGAATTAAAATATATGGAAGTATATTTTATAACCGAGCGATTCCAGGCGTCCCTGCCAGGATAGATAAATACTTTTGCAGTTTTTACAAAAGAGCTACAATAATATCAGAGCGTCTTCATTTACGTTTACCATCTATAAAATGCCAACCTCAATGTATTACACATGAATGAGTTCCTCGCGGAATTTCCACAGTTCCTGCTGGTAATAATTACAATAGTAATATATAAAAATGATCATGCTGATTTGAATCAGAAAACAATGCGCAATGGCAAATAGACACCATGTTTACAATTGTTTATTATCAATTCAACCATCCAGATGAAAACAAAAATGTTCGGGGGATTGGTATTAAAAGACATACCAAAGATTTGAAGAGGGCCAAGGAGTATAGAATCACCGAGAGGTAAAAGCACCAAACAATCTCCGCAAGAGTAGTGCAAAGTGGTCTGAAGACCATGGTGCATGCTAACGAGAAATAATGAGGACAATGAAAATTAAGTTTGGTGCACGAATCGTTTGGAGACTGATAGACCCCCTGAACTCTGAACGACCAGAAAAACTAACAGTTCTTGCCAAAGGAGAACTCCAAATATCAATTTTTTATATAGTAGTCCTGGGCAAACACAGCGTACAGGAGAAAGGCAACTGAGCGAAGTACAAGGACAGTCTATATATATATATATATATCTAGAAGGGAACGGACGCAGTATAAGCACGTATCCATCGAGTTAATTTCACCAACTGGTGCAGTGGTCTTTTTCAAACTTAACGAACAACCAATCTGAATGAAGAAGCGGCTCATAATTATACGAAGTAAACGCGCCCACAAGCCACATGCTTCCGTTTTATTTGCATATCCTTCAACAATCGCGGCCTATGACATGTACAAAGAGCGTTTCTATGATCAGCTAAAAAATGTGCTCTCCTCGATCACTCACAGAGAGAAATTATTCTTCTGTGCGACTTGAACGTCAGAGTTCGGTGAGACTACACCCTCCATAAAGAAACTATAGGAAAGAAAAAGAGGGATAAATGGCAATGTGAATGGTACCGTATTGCTAACTAAATATGATGAAGACGATTTGATTATAACCAGTACGCTTTCTTACTACAGAACTGGCGGACACTAACCTTGCAGCACACGGGATCCAAACACCTTGCACTAGAGGTCGCAAACTACTGTCCAGCACACGAGTCGTCACAGGGGTTTATGACTCTTTGACTGACGACCGCTTGCTCCGCTCTCTGAGGAAATTATAGATCCAGCCAAGGAAACGTCGATGCTAAGCTAACCTAACAAAATTGACGCCTCCTAGTATTAAGAAAAATGCTCCAACTCGCTCAAGACTGACGTGCCACTATCATGCAAGGAAATCTTGGCCTTTAAAGTTATGAAACACCAGAACTCGTTCGGCAACAACAATGAAGAGCTTAGTCAACTTGTTATTTCCATTGGAATTTCTCGTCTGAGCTCCAATCCCTGATTCCCCCTTAGCAAACACACGTCTAGATGAAACTACTGTCAGTAAGTTTCCCCACTCTTTATCTGTGTCTAAATCTAAACGTAGATTCCATGAACAAAGCTTCTTTCTTAGAAGTGCACGCGTGTGGAACACTCTTCCGTTTGCCTGTTTCCCACCTGACTACAACTTGAATGTCTTCAAGTCAAACATTAAAAAGTCCCTGTGTAACCGCCCCTCAATAGACACTTTATCAGATCTCCATTACTATCGATTTCTTCGGTATTATCCCATTGATTACTGTACACGCAATAATCCTTATCCCCGAGTTGCCTCCGGGCCTTGATAATTGGTGACTTCCTTATAAAAAACGCAAAAACGTCTACGCCCATTTGAATAACGCGCAGCCAACTTCAAAAGAACAACAAACATGCAAGCCCGTCGACCACATGCACTCTTCATTGATAAGGACCAGAGCAAGAAACATCTAACAACTTATAGACACACGACACTTGCATTTTCTTCAATGCCGCAAAAAGCAATTGGTCGCTATTTAGCACAGAGTGGAGATCCACACAAAAGCAAACCTTGGATCAATAATACTCAAGACTGGCTCCGTCACCACCTGTAGATGGAAAGTGCATTTCAATTGGCTGCTTAAACAAGCCAGTCCATACGATGCTTATGCTTTGGGCGCCATTCTTCAAACATAACTTGACGAATCTCCTGGCAGATACATGAGCCTCATGGAGGCTCAAATATTTCGAGAACAACAGTTCTCTCGGACTTGATCGAATCTCAGCTAAAATCTACGATGCCGGTGAAAATATTTTGCTGAACCAACTGTATCAACTTATTATGAAAATATGGGTAGAGATAAAAGCATGCTAATAAACTTAGATACTCTGCCATCGTCAGGATTATTACGAGGAATGGCGAACGGTAGGAATACGGGTATCATCGGCATATCATGGATATAATGTGCAAGGTTCTTGCTCGCGTGTTTAATGGCGCCTCTCTCTACTCGCTAAAACAGTTCACCCAGAGGCCCAAGATACATCGCAGACGGCACGTAGAACTAAAAACATGATACTTTACATGCGTCAGCTCAAAAAGAGAAGCAGGGGGACACGTCAACCTCTCTATAGGAAATGTATGGACCTGAAGTAAACTTTGACTCGGTTCTAAAAGAGCTGATTTTTTTAATTCCACAAGAATTTTATTGAGATCTTATAACTTCTCACTGAAGATATAAATGCAACATATATCTCTTCTGACAGCAAAGAATATTTTTACTTAGTTAAAACCAGTGTCAAACAGGGTGGTCTAGAACGCTCTTCATTATATTTGCAAGATAAAAAAATATCGGAATAATCTTCCACGAAATGATTTTCGCATCCCTTTTGATTACGAGTTTACAATCTTTCTTCTTATCTTTCTTAATATCCACAATTACTTTATACGCTGTATCTGAAGCATTGGAACTCTATTTTGTCCAATTTATTCTCATCAATATTTCAGATGATTCATCGGATTACCAACCAATTCCTTTAGTTGGATGCTATTATTGTATAGTATTTGTCATCATTTACAATATCCTTTTACAAATATTAGTCACGTGTTGAAACATTGCATTTGAATTTTCGGCAATTCTTTAGCAATTAATACTTTTATGTGCTTTTTATACTGTCTGGAAAAAAATAAAACCGCCTTTAAAAAGTAGATTTCAGTAGTAATTTTGTTTGTTGAACAACCATTCTATTCCTGGTCCTGGAGATGACCTTAAACTATATCCGATGGTGAGGCCCCAGCTTGCATGCTTTGGGGAGTGTGGAGTCACCCCTTAATTGCCATTGCTCTCAGGTCCACTCTGACCCGGAGTGGTAGTACCTGTTAGGGTCCCAACTATGGGTTAAATAGAATACGACCTAAAAAACAAATATACTATATTAAAAAAATCGTTCTTCAAAATCACCAAATTCGGCATTAAATGACCTGAAAAGGGTTGATATGCCGTAAAACAACACAACCAACCAACCTTCTATTCCTGTTAATTTTCATCAATATAAACTCGCCGTATGTTACCGCTCTCTCCCTCTCTCTCTTTCTTTCTCTCTCAGGCCATGAGACTTTACATGATGAAATCAGTAAATATGAATATTTATATTGATATTTGTGTAGTATTGCTTTGAAAAAAGTGTGTACATGTCTAATATGTTTCAATAAATATTAATGATTTTGTACCTACAAACACTGATGCTAACGCCATCATGAGAACATGAATGATAACTTTTGTCGCGATACTCGAACTCAATGATAAAACGTTGTTTTTTGCAGGCTGCTATTCTTTTTTTTGGCCGTCAAGAATTTTCATTCAAATAGAAGTAAATGGATTTAATTATGTCGCTGATGCACATAGGAAATTTGCGGTCTTCTAGTTATATATAGCTATATATTTGTGCATACGCGTATATATCGATATACTTACAACAAAGAACAATTCATATTTTATAACTATAGACATTAGTGTTTTATGCTTATGCAATTATTAGTGTAAGAGGTAAACATTTCTCAATGTCCTTAACCTTTAGTTCATGTCCAGCAAGAAACTGCAACAGGAAGGAAGGGAATGAGGACTATTAAACGCTAATTCAGCCGAATTCATGAGCCTATCTAGAGTATCTGAACAAGTAGAAGTCGGTAACATTGTATACTTACTATTCCATTAATCTCAAATAATCCTTAATATTGTTAGCGAGGCTGCCTGATTATAATAAGCATAATTATTCTTACACAATCATATATATATATATATATATATATATATATACAGGGTGGGCAAAAATAAGGGTAATATCTTTAAATTTGAATAACTTTAAAAATAGGACCCTTACTTTGGCCCACCCTGTATATATATATATATATATATATATATATATATATATATATGCATATATACATATATAACGTCTACATATACACACATATATACATATATAATGTCTACATATACATACATATATACATATATAATGTCTACATATACATACATATATACATATATAATGTCTACATATACGTACATATATACATATACAATGTCTACATATACATACATATATACATATATAATGTCTACATATACATACATATATACATATATAATGTCTACATATACATACATATATACATATATAATGTCTACATATACATATATACATATATAATGTCTACATATACATATATACATATATAATGTCTACATATACATAACTACATATACATATATAATGTCTACATATACATATATAATGTCTACATATACATTATACATATATATATATATACAGTCCTGGTCAAGGCAACTTAAAAAAGTAAGCGTTTAGACATATTATCGAATTTTTAATCAAACAAATGGTAAGACCACTGATAATTTATCAAACAAATGATAAGACCACTGATAATTTATCTAACAAAAGGCAATTATAAATTACTAAAAAGGGTCTCAGTAGTTAGTATAACCTCCATTATTACGAATTACTTTAAAAATTCTCTTCGGTCTGCTTGCGACTAAGGTTTTTATCAGTTGCGAAGGAATTGTATCCCGTGTACTGAAAACTGAATCAGAAAGTTTCTTTATCGAATCATACTGGGTTCCATCCTTGAACTCTTCTTTTGCAATCGATCCCAAAAGATTTTCAATGGGATTGAGGTCAGAAGAATATGTTTGATGATCTAACAATTCTATATTATTTGAAGAAAAGTATTCTCGTGCTTGTCGAGAAGTGTGTATTGCAGCGTTGTCTTGCTGGATTATCCAATTTCTTCCACACAGACATGTACCTTCAGTCCTGATAGAAACGTTTTCAAGCATTGAAATGTACTTCAATGATGTTTGCCGGCCTTTAGCAAATTGCTACTTTAGGGTCCCAGCCGACGAGAAAGCACCCCAGATCATTAACGACTATGCCGAGTTGAAAAGGTCTCTTTTGGGCAATTTTTATTTTCATGGCAATAGTGTTAAAATCCATCTGGACCATCTAGATTAAACTTTTTCTCATCGGAAAAATTACATTTTCCCACTTCTCTTCATCCCAGGTCTGGTATTTGGCGGCATATTTAAGTCGGTTAGTTTTGTGCTATTCAAGAAGACGTGGTTTTTGCAGTCGCTTTAAATGATTGAAACCCTTCATTTTCAGAATCCGTCTGAAGGTTTAAGGACTACATTCTGCTGCTGTTTGGCTTTTAAATCGACTTGAGCTCATACTGGAGTTTTTTTTTTATGACTTCTTCTGATACGGCGATCCAGTTAGGGGGTTATTTTTTTTGGTCGACCTGGACTCTCTTTGTGCCCATATTGATATGGATTTCTTTAAAAAAATTATGCTGACACTTTTCTTACGATTCACTTCGTTTGCAATGGATCTATGAGAGAGTCCACCCCTATTAAGCTCAAAGATCCTTTTTCTATCAAACTCTGATAACTGTTTCCCTTTTGCCATTCATAATTTGCTAAGATGTTTTTTTTTTATTCACTAACAAGTTGCTTTTAGTAACGTAGAAAGCTTTTCGTATTAATTGTTTCCAAACCAGCTGAATTTATTAAAGGGGTCTTATCATTTTGACCAGGTGAAAATGTTTGCTTTTTAAAAAATAATTATTAGATCAGGGTTAAGGTTTCGAATGAAGAAGATTTCATTATTTATATAATATTTTCCCTTTTGGCAATGTTTTCAAACATTTGTTTTATTAAAAATTCGATAATATGCATAAACGCTTACTTTCTTAAGTTGTCTTACGATTTTGACCAGGACTATATATATATATATATATATATATATATATATATATATATATATATATATATATATATATATATATTACTTTAGTAATATATATATATATATATTACTTTAGTAATATATATATATATATTACTTTAGTAATATATATATATATTACTTTAGTAATATATATATATATTACTTTAGTAATATATATATATATATAATACTTTAGTAATATATATATATATATACATATATATATATATAATACTTTTGTATTATATATATATATATATATTACTAAAGTATTATTATTTCTTTAGACTAACACCGACTCAGTTGTTATTAGTAGATCTATATATCTATATAATATATATAATACTTTAGTAATATATATATATATATATATATATATATATATATATATATTTATATATATATACTATATTACTAAGTATTATTATTTCTTTAGACTGAAACCAAATCACTTGTTATTATTACATCTTAATGTATAATTCTCTAATAAAATTACCTAATGATAGAATAAAACCAATGAAATCGTTATTTTTATTCTTTTTTATGAATGTTGTGAAGTACATTTTCTCGCTCTTGACTACTGATTCATCAACATGATGTCAGTGATAAAACCTGGCGTCACCGATTCGCTTAGGTTTCTCGTCCCGGTCACCGTCTACAAGCGCTGAGTTAAAAAAAAAAACTTAATTTCCGGCATGTACACCGGCTACTTCCGGTTTTATTATCTTTCACTTCTTATTCTGTTTTGTCATTGACATTGATACTTCCGGTGAGTCGTATCAACGAACTTATTCGTTAATTTTTGTTGTTGTTATTTATTTTGTTATACACGGCTTTGCAAATGCAATAGGAAAATCAAACAGTTTATCAAAGACGGAAATTGCATGGAAGTTACAGTTGAATTTCAAATAAGTGAAAGCATTATATACTGCATAAAATGTACTAATTACTAGCAGGTATAAACTTCCTACGCGGGTTGTAAAATAGGCTGCTTTTGATAGTTATGTCTAGGGCTATGAATATATCATATTCTTTCATTGTCTTTACCCTGGAGTATATATTTGACACAGTTAGACACCTAGAACGGCATAACACTATATAAAAGCGTTTAAGATATCAATGGATACACACTCGACAGTCAAAACAATCAAAATGATATGTTGGTGTCCTCGCCCTAGCTATGTGTTGGCCTTGGTAATTAATATATAAGTATTATTAATATTTTTAACCAAAAATTCAGTATATTAAAATTCAGGTAATGTTCATATACCAATAAAATCAAAGTCCAAATTTATTGACTGAATTAATTAAGATTTATTATTATCAGTTTCCATAATTGAGGACGCATATAATATTTTCACGAAAATCCAGCCAACAAGATATAATAGTTTGAACTACCTCTCCAACATTCTTTTATATTATTTTTTGGATATTATTTGTTCGAGAGATTGTTTGCCGCAATGATACAGATGGCACACGTTTTTAGCGGACATACGAACACACATACACAGACGTTGGAAAATATATATATTAATGTTATATATATATATTAATGTTATATATATATATATATTAATGTTATATATATATATTAATGTTATATATATATTAATGTTATATATATATTAATGTTATATATATATATTAATGTTGTATATATATATTAATGTTATATGTATATATATATATATATATATATATATATATATA
>NC_136520.1:13067155-13139655 GCF_053919585.1 Euprymna scolopes
TTATCCCACAAAATTTTTTTTAAACTACTGTTAGTATATTATGTTTCTGAACGATTACTGGTATCTAATGAATAGGAGTCTACTAGTATTTTGTTTAATTCTCAGTTTTGGAGCGGAAACAAAAGATTCGTTTAATACTTGTCAGCCATGTTTTACATTTCCAAATAGATAGAGTGGACACTAAGGTATTTTAAAGCGAAAATAATATAATGAGCTTAATTATATTTTCTCTACCGCTCTCCCTCGACCCAGGACTGTTCCCTAATATACAAAGTCCCTGAGAGCATAGATACATAACTCTCCCTCGACACTAGCACACAAGTTCATGTATTTGGGGACTTTAGTGTAAACCACAGCAACTGGCTTGGATTTTCTACTTACACAAGCGAAGCTGGTACCACAACACGTAACTTCTCTATATCTCATTCCCTATCACAGATGGTTACGTTTCCAACCCGTTTCCCAGACCAGCAAGAACAACATGCATCACTTCTAGATCTGTTTCTGACCACAGTTCCCGATGACTGTGTAACGATTGCCCACAACCCTCTTGGAAACGCCGATCATGCAGTGGTAATGGTTGAAATCGCCATGAACTCTAGAGCCAAAACTGAAGAGCCACTACTCAAAACAACGAGATATGATAAAATGGCTGACTGGGAAGCCATCAGGGACCTCATCAGGGACGCTCCATGGCAAAATATATTTTCACTTCCTGCTGAACATTGAGCTAATGAGACCACTGTATGGTTCAAAGCGACAATTGAAGCACATATTCCCACATACAAATTCTATAGCAAACCTAATTCTCCCCAATGGTCCACTTCAACTTGTGCAACTGCCATAGCGCAAAACCAGCATGCATACCGCAGGTTTAACCGACATAAGTCCAGTTCAAACAGACAGAAATACATAGACGCCAGAAATAACTGTAAGAAAGAAATAGCGACAGCTAAGAGGGAATTTACTGAAACCACCCCAAAACGCATCGAATCACAGAAATTAGGAACCCGAGACTTCTGGAAAATCTACAACAGTGTAGTAAATTATGGACAATCAACAATTCCCCCACTATCCAACAATCATGAGGTTGTTTGCTCAGCGACTGAGAAGACTAACGTGCTTTCCAGACGGTTTGCCTCCAACTCCACACTGGACTCTGCTAACCACCCCCTCCCTGACTTTCCTTTGCAGACAGACACCACATTAGATGATCACCCCTGCTCAGGTGCATGCTATCATAAAAACCTTGACACTTCAAAAGCATGTGGACCCGATCTTATCCCGGCCGTGCTATTAAAAAAGTTCGTCGCCGAAGTAGCTCCAGTTCTCTCCAAACTTTACAACAAATGCCTTAATGAATCTTGCTTTCCTGCCTGCTGGAAAACTGCTTCTGTAGTTCCAGTTTTCAAGAATTCAGGCGACAGAACTGACCCAGTAAATTATCGCCCCATTAGCCTCCTCCCACTTTTCGCCAAAATATTTCAGACCATAATTAACCAAGCTCTAGCCCATCACCTTACAGATGCTAAACTTCTGACTGACCAACAATATGGATTTAGGCAAGCCCGTTCCACAGCAGACATCCTAGCTGTAATCTCAGAACGTATATACCAGTCACTGGACAAAGCGAGGGAGGGTAGAGCGGTAGCTCTAGATATATCTAAGGATTTTGACAGGGTATGGTATGAGGGTCTTCTCAAGAAAATCAGATCATACGGCATCATTGGAAGAATACATAACATAATTAGATCCTTCTTATATAGGAGAAGAATCCAGGTTGACCTTGACAGTCGCACAACTAAACAATATGATATACATGCGGGAGTCGCTCAAGGGTCTATGCTTGGACCTCTGCTATTCTTAATATTCATAAATTACCCCCTTGACAAAATTGCCTGTGAGATGGGTATGTATGCTGACGACACCACGCTCTATACCAGACACGACAGGAAAACAAATGAACACATATCTAAAGAAATGGCAGAAACACTAGAGGATTAGCTCCGATCCGTAGTGGAATGGGGGAAAAATGGATGGTGACCTTCAATGCTGCCAAGACTAAACTTATTTCCTTCAATAATTACAAGAACCCTTCCCTACCGCCAATAGTAATGGCCAATGACTCTTTATCTGGACGCGCATCTTTTAAACTCCTTGGTCTAACGTTCACAGGAAATATGAGTTGGAACAATTATATTGATAATATTGCCAGGGCCGCTGCGCAGAAGGTGGGTTCTCTCTACCGTGCTAGAAAGCTACTAACGCCTGAAATTATCCTATACCTCAACCATTCGCCCATGTATGGAGTATTGTTGTCAGATTTGAGCTTACAAGGTTCAAAAGAGAGTCGCCAATCTGATAGGTCCTGAACTGAATTTGGAATTTCCAATCTGATAGGTCCTGAACTAGAATTTGGAATTTCCTTCCGGGTCCCTGCTTCCCCGACTGCACTGACATGCAGAAGTTCAATTCCAACGTGAACCGACATCTTGCTGCCCAACTTCCTACACAGTACTCCTGATGCTTATGTCCCCGATAGTAGCCCCTACAACAAAGTGGCAATGTGTCTTGTTTGGGGTGAAAATGTAATTTTAAAAAATGATAAATAAAGTAAATATAAATTAAATTTTTATGCCTTTTCTGTAAAATTTATTTCTAGCATATTTAAATACATTTTCTTGTTCATGTGTTCTTGTATTACTGTATTCGCTACAGTAATAAATACCTCAAATACTTTTCACATTCATTCGCCGTCTCTTAATAAATATGTCATCAACTTACTTCTTACTGTCCATCCTTTTTAACGGATTTTTTTTTTATTAAATAAAACACGTTATTTCATTTTTTTTATCTATTTTATATATATATATATATATATATATATATATATATATATATATATATATATATATATCGATACTACGGTAGTAAGACTAGAAATCTGAGAAAAGCATCTTTTTTTTAAAATTATTTCTTCATCGACAATCCTACATTGGCACTGGCATATTAGTTTTCCGTTTATTTTTAAAATTGGTTCATTTTTTGCAATATATTTAATACAATTTATTTGTTTCTCTTACTTTAAATGTTTTAACCTTGTTAAGAAAATGTTTGCGAAAGTTTCCTTATATATATATATATACCAATACACTGAGACTTACCCGCGTATATTTGACTGTCTACTAAAGACTATTAGATAATTTGAATGTCTATTATAGACTACGAGATAATGGAAATATCTGTTAGAAACTACGAAATGATTTGAATGTCTATTAGTAACTACGAGATAGTTTGAAAGGCTATTCGAGCCACCAGGAAAATTAAAACGTCTATTAGAGTCTACTAGATAATTTGGAGACGATCACCTAGTTTGAATGTATATTAGAGACAATTTGTATGTATATTAGAGATAATTCACTGTCTATTTGAGATTACTATATAATTTTAATGCCTATTAATCTACAAGGCACTTTTAATGTATACTAGAGATTACTAATACATTTAAATGTCTATTAGAGACTATTAGAACATTAGAATATTTGTTTAGAGTATGCTAGATAATTTGCATGTGTACTGGAGACTACTAGATAGTTTGAATGTATATCAGAGACTACTAGATAATATAAATATCTACTAGAAACTACGCGATAATTTGAATGCCGATTAGTAACTAGGTGATAATTAGAATGTCTATTAGAGACAACTACATAATTTAAATGTTTATTAATTTTCTAGATAATTTGAAGGACTACTACAGACCGCTAGAGAATTAAGACGTCTATTAGAGACTACTAGATAATGTGCATGTTAATGACTGTCTAGTAGATAATTGAGATTGTCTACTAGAGCCTACTAGAGAATTTAAATGTCTACCAGAGATTAATAGAGCATTTGGACGGCTATCAGAAACTACTAGATAATTTGAATGTCTACTAGAGTCAACTGAATAATTCGAATCTCTAGTCTACTTGATTCTATCAGTGAATTAGACTAAAGACTAATAGAAAAATCAATGCCTGCTAGAGACTACTACATAATTTATTTCAAAGTAATTTTGTAAATAAAAATGCTTCCGAGCAACAAGTCGAGCCAGCTACTAAGCAATACATTTTTTTACGATTCATCAGTATGACTAGACCAACTGAATGTAACTGTCTACAAATTATATCATGTATCTGGTAATTTTATTTTTATTTTCTGCAGAGGACAACCTGGCTCATACGAGTAAACATTTAATGTTTACGAGATACTTATATTAAGTGGCTAAATCTCTCTGTAATCGCGTTTGTCAGATAACAAGGCCGATAGCAATCAGTGCTCTCGTGTAATGAATGAATGCGTGAATGTAGGATTGACATCAAATTTTTTAAGATAAACTAAAATGACCGAAAAATAGGCTGAAATGACTTAAATAAATAAAATGTAAATGACTTAGAATGAATTTAATGAACTTAAGAATGAATTCAATGACCTTAAGAATGACTTGAATGCTTAAAAAATAACTGGAATCCTTCAAAAGCAACTTGAAGGATCTGAAGAATTACTGACTGGCTAGTTGTAAAGTGGGTGATCATTTTACATTGAATTAATACAGAAAACTAGTCCCCCACTTTATATCACAATAAGTACAGAATGTAGTAAGAAAAGATACTGCATTTTAATCTTGGCTAAAAGGCCAAGAAAAAGTATTTATTTGCTCCCCCACCGAGCAATTTAGGCACAAGGCCGATTTTTAATGTGAGGAGTCAGGAAGAAATGGGGGCCAACTCCCCGGGGAGCAGGGGAGTAGGGGAGCTGGATAATGACAATTGGTGTGAAGGGTTGCCCCTACATTGACAAAGGTCTTATATGTGAGCCTGCCCAACATATCGACTTTGCTTGCAGTATCTGCCGGAACAGATGGTATTTATTTGCTCTCCCACCGAGCAAATTAGGCACAAGGCCAATTTTTAATGTGAGGAGTGAAGGGAGGGGGAAGGGTAAAAGGGGACCAGCTCCCGAGAGGTGGGAAATGGGAGCTGGTTAAAGGTCAGGTATGTAGGGTTGCCCCCACATCTGGTCTTTGCTTGCAGTATCTGCCGGAACAGATACTACACTTTGATCGTGGTCAAAGGCCAAGAAATAATATTTATTTGCTCCCTCACCGAGCAAATTAGGCCAAGGCCGATTTTTAATGTGAGGAGTGAAGGGGAAATGGGGAGAAACTCCCCGGGGAGTAGAGGAGCTGGATAGTGACAATTGGTATGAAGCGTTGCCCCTACATTGACCAAGGTCTTTTATGTGAGGCTGCCCCACATATGGTCTTTGCTTGCAGTATCGGTCGGAATAGATACTACACTTTGATCTTGGCCAAAAGACCAAGAAAAACTTAAAAAACTAAGAAAACATCTATTAACAACAGACCTTTGATCTTAACCAAAAAGGCCAAGCACAAAAGTCTTACGCACAGACCGACGGACCGACGGAGTGGCATACAGGGGGTGCAAAAGTAGGTATACAGTAATGAAATTATTTACATTTTATATTGAAATCTACGTAACTTAAAGTAAAAATTCATATACTTTTAGTCTTTTGTTTTTATTAATTAAATTTCCTTTCGATTAAAGTGCATGTACTTTGAATCGTTTATTTTTATTTTTTCAGATTTAACTCCTATGGATTTCTTTTTTGGGGGCACAGTAAAAGATAAGGTTTTTGCATGCAAGCCTTGCGCTGTCGAAAACATGATTCAGTTCATTTTCGAAGCTTGTCAAGAAATTGATGCTGATAAAGATCTTTGTTCTAGAGTGTGCATGAGTGTTCGTTCTCGATTAGAGGAATGTGTCAACGCTGACGGCAAGCAATTTGAATACCTGCGGTAATAGGGCTTCCTATTACATGTCTTTCTTATTATACGTGCTAATTATTATTTGTTTATGCAACATTTGTTTGTCTGTATAATAAATGCCTTAAACTTTATACGTTTTTTTTTCTTTTTTGACCACTGTATACCTGCTTTTGCACCCCCCTGTAGAGTCGCTAATAAGCGACTAAAAACTGGCCATATATTAAAACTAATACGATATCCAAAACCGAAAATAACACCGCTTCGGTATTGCAATGCAATATTGCATTCTACGAGAAATGGCTCCAAATCAAATAATAGAACTTAGTTGAATACTTTGCCAGACTACATAAACTTTGGTCCTTTATTCGGGCAAGAAGAATGTTTGGCTTTCAGTGTTGTTTTTTTTTTAATATTCCAAACAAAACAATAAAAAAACACTTGCGAATAAAACTGAAAATATTTAATTTGTTTTTTTTTTATTTTATTCCTTAAACGGCAACACAGAAATCGGTAAATTTTTACCATTTAACCGTCGTTGAATGCCTAAAAAAAGAAGATCTACGCCCCCCTCCCCTAAATTCCGCAATTTACATTTTTTTTTTTTTTTCGCGTAAATTTCATCGATTACGAACATAATTTTCTAATTAAAAAGGAAACTTTATTTGATAATACCCAGCGGCGTTTAACCCCTAACAAATAGAGATCTACTTTTTCCACCCTAATACATTTAAACAGCTTTTATAAATATTATGAGAGAAAAAAATTAAAAAAAGCACATGTTAGAGTGGGGAATCACTTTTCTATATAAATTTAACGCAAAATGAGCACCCACCAAGCGTTCAACAAGGCATGTTACCTCTAGCATTTTTACAAGTGGGGCCATTGGGGGGGGCGTGCAAAATGTGGCAAATGCAATTTGATTTTCCTGGTGAGGCTGCGGGAATTACATTGGAAACATTAAATAGCGATAAATTCAATTATTTTTTAGTAAACAATTCTCTACTTTCGCCTAACAATTTCATAAACAAAACAAACCTAAACATTCAATTTTTGTGTGTGTGGGGGTTACATTAGAAACATAAAACGACAAATAAAAAGCAAATCGAAAAGCACCCCCTACAAAAAGAAAATTGAAAATGCCCTTTATTTACAGAAAAAAGCCTGTAAAAAGTGCCCTTCTAAAAATTAAAGGAAATGTGTAGTTTAGCATCGTAAATTATTTGACAAACAAAAAAATTATAAAAAAATATTTTATATAAAATTATATAACATATTAGTATACCCAATAAACTGAAATTAAACAGAAAATAAATCATTTTTACGTTTTTTGTTATAATTTTTATTAGACTAAATGTGCACGACTTACACGTTTAAAATTTGGCCTTCTTTTAGGTTTGACAGTTTGGCATTTTTAAGCCCAAATTGGGTCTGTTTTACGCACTTTTATTACAAAAAAACATGGCGGCAAAAAACATAGCTCATGAAAGAGCTTAAAAAGGCCAATCTTCCAAACTTTAAAAGGCCAAATTTTAAAAGCAGTCTCGAATGATGAATATAAATGATAAAAAGATAATAAAAAGTATTGTTTTTCTGGTTTTATATCAGACTTTGAGTTTAACAATGTGTTTTATATAAAAATAAATAGTTTTTTTTGTATTTTTTGTCTGGCAAATAATTTACGATGCTAAACTATAAATTTACAAAAAAATTAACGCACGCATTAATCTTTATGAACGTTATTTTTTTAGGTTCACAAAATCGTGAGTTTTCTTAGGACAGTGATCCCTTTTGCCGAAATATCGTGTGGAGAGTATGTCAGATAATTCTTTTGGGGGGCGATTACATTTACATGTTTTTATCCGTTCTTTTATTTTTGAAATTGTTTTGGGGGTATCCACGTAACCGATGATGAAAATGATTAGTATAGCAGGCGTGTTTCAAACGGAAGTTCATGTCCCACCAGGCAACAGCGTATACCCATGCTAGTATATATATATATATATATATATATATATATATATATATATATATATGTATATATTGTTTAAGCCTTATCTTCGTGCGAGGTCAAGGGCTAGATAGATTTATTCAACAACAATAATAATAATAATAATAATAATAATAATAATAATAATAATTCAATAAATAATTAATACGTCTAACCTAGTGATTAATTTTGCAATGTCATTAAAAATATGTTCCGGTTTCTTTTTCTCTGTAAAGTAAAATCAAAGTTGTCCTTCTATTTGATTTGAAATGGTTTGATAATCAAAGTGTCGATTAAAAAAAAAACATGGTTCCTAAGTGATTTCGGCCAATGGTGTATTCTGATGATTCAATAATCAGCACCACTATCTTGTTAATATAACTGTAGGAACAGCTTCATGATTGTCTCCTCAGTAGACTTAAACTGTATCGGTCTTTAAAACCTTAAGTTTTTTTTTATCTGAGGGGGATGACTTTCAATCAAAAGCATCTGCAAACAGTTCCTCTTCTTAAACATACAACAAAGGTAAAAACAAATGCAATGTGATTACAGAAATGTGTAAAGTTATTGTTAGAAGCTATTTTGTCATTCCATTTTCGTCATGTTCCAGATAGAGATGCATATGAGCAATTTTTCAAGTTTTGATTAAGTGTATCTAGCCAACACTGTTTTTGCCGTTTCCTTGGCCGCTGACCTTCAACTGTCAGCTTGTATGCTAACTTAATAAAACTAGCGTTCGCTCGCAAACATAACCTTTCTATTTTAGTCGAGATTTATGGTGCTTTATGGGATGATTGCCACTCCATATCCCTAAGGATTACTGTCATTAGTGACGTAGTCGTGTAGAAAAATGCTTGATATCAAACTCAGCATTCTTGTCTCTACAACGATTCTAGAACTCTTTTGTTTTTGATGACGTAATGATTATTTACTTGTAACGATATAACAACCCCATTTACTGTTGTTACTCTTTTTACACTCTTGGGAACTAACACTCTCTTGAGTATAAGTATCTCTTTGACTATGCACATGACGATGCAGTGAAATTTATTCTCTCACCCTATTGGGAAGAGTTGGCTTATTAATAAATCAATTAGCTCTGAAACATAAGCTTGCTCAGTGTATCGAGTATGTAATACTTGTCTATATAAAATAAATAATATATTTGACTCTTTTTTATGGAGCACATTTAATAACCTCCTTTAATTCTCCTGAATACCTTTAACCTAATATATATATATATATATATATATATATATATATATATATATATATATATATATAGTATTTTGTATACAGAAAGTTGTTAGATAAGACAAGTCATTGGCTTGAAGCCCGAAAATTAGGACCGTTTAAGATATCCCTCTTCAGTCAATACTCATCTCTGATTAGTATTGGCTGAAGAGAGCTTGATATGGATATCTTAAAGGCAGGGGTTCAATACTTGTCGAGTTTGGGGGGATTTATGTCGAAGGATACATGTTTTAAGTTCGTCGGACACATTCTATTAAAATCCGTGTAAAACAGGGGGCAGTGACCCAATATTTTGATGAAGAGACAAACGTTCGAGTTTGATTCCTAGCCCGGATCCTATTAGGCTGGAAACTCTTTTTTAGACACTGTCTACGTTTGAGAAACTGGAGCCATATTAGCCAGCCCAGGTGTGGCAAAAATACTCAATGTATTTGTGAATAGTGGCTGGTGGATGGCTTTGTGGAAGTATAGGTTACTCGTGAGTTTGAGTAAATTCCTAGACCGGTAAGAAGAGCCCATCTTCTCAGCAGCATTGTCAATGTCCTTAATTAACGGAAAGCGCATAGTCTTTCAGCGTTGAATGTTATTATTCATATATCTTTTTTTTCGGTACGGACTGAAGATATTCCTATTCCATAGCCTTAGATATATATTCATTCGTTTACCCTTTGTGTCTCTTTTAGAGCTTGATGACATCAGCAAATGTGTAACGTTGTCCACCTCTTAAACAGCAGTTACATTTTTACGGTGTCGTTAGATTTTAACGGGTTCTGGATATATTAAACTAACTCCGATGGTGAGTCCCGGCTTGTGGAACCACCCTTTAATTGCCATTGTTCCAAGGCCCACTCTGACCCAGAGTTGTAGTACCTGTTAGGGTCCTAACTATGGGTTAAATAAAAAATGACTTTAAAATAAAATTTATTCTATTAAAAAAAATATTTTCGTCAAACTCACTGGATTCGGCATTAAATAACCCGAAAAGGGTTGATATGCCATATAACAAAAACATCCAACCAACCAACATTTTAATAGTGCTGTTATATTTTAACGGAAAAAACAGGTTGTAGAGTCCGTTGATAGGAAACAGAAGAACGTAAACAAATTCGACTTACTTTTTGAAACAAAAGACTTTATATCTGGTATTTCTTACAACACATTTTTTTTTCTAAATATTTAAACAAGTCATTTCTCCTTCTCCGGCCTTGTGTGACTTTTCTTCTCTACTCTGACCCACGTGTCTCGAGCAGGTGTTTTTCTTAATGTGAGCCATATCCTAAACAAGGTCTCCTCTCGTCAAGTCGCGAACGCTACTGTTTTCCTGAAAACCGGCTACGACAGGAACACGTCTCCGCTATGGCGACACTTGCCCAAGTCGGTTTCTTATTTGCATATTTTATGCGACTGCTACTGCTCCCAGCATAAGCAGCTCTGTGGCTAATGTTCTCATCTTTGAGACAATTTTATTATGGTGTTAATTTATGAATATAAGACATAATATAAGTCGAACGATCGAACTTTACGGCACATCTGAATTTTATCGCCTTTTGACGATCGAGGGGAACTTGGATTATCTTATTTTCGAAGATTTGTTATGTTAAGTATTTGTCCAGTATCCCTACCTGCTTTATGTTCCTCAGCTTTATTCTAAAGTCGTTCCCTAAAATTAAATAAGAAATAAAAAGCAATTAAAAATAAAAAAAAAACAAGTAAATTTCAAAGTTTACTTTTTAAAACAGTTTTCGGACTGATTGTAAGTTCTCTATAAATAATCAGGACTGACTTCGTAAATACTGAAATCTTATAACGTATTTCTTACAAATGCCATGCATTCCCTATAATTTTCGACGTTTATCGTATTCTCTACCTAACAGAATTGAGGTTTTGTTGTTTTTATTTTGTTTTGGGCCATAACAATAGACTTTTATCAGTGATTGTTTTTACGATAACGTAGCTAGCATCACGTATCGATTATGTCGTTCTTAATTCGTGAATATACGCTGTTCAAATAAACTGCAATTCGAGCAATCCGGACGCAATCATTTAGGTTTTATGCTTTCACGTTAATTGTGCCGGCTAAGAATTTGCATATATATTGCCAGCGAGCGAAACGGCTATACGCGTGGACAACGCAAATAGTCTCCATTTTCGATGTGGAAGCATCTACTCGTACGCTTATAAAATACAAACAATTATATGGCTACGTAATTTGTGAGTTACTCGGATAGCTATACTAAGTTTGATTAAGACCTGAGAACTGATGCTGTTTATTAGGTCTCACACTTTCAACTAAACTCCGACCTCTGTCCGCTCGTGGCAGTATTTTATCCGTTCCTGTTTTATGAGTATTGCAATCGTGTACTCTCTAAACGAGCATAATCCTAATCCTAACCCTTATCCTAACCCAGCTTTACACTGGCTTAGCAACGAAATCCTTCACCTTTACTGTAGGGGTCTCTATAAGCCGAAACCTTCTACTTTTATAATTTATACTTTATATTCGAGACTTTGGAATACCCTCCCTGTTTACTGCGTTCGTTCGAGTAATGATATATATATATATATATATATATATATATATATATATATATATATATATATATATATATATATATATATATATATATATATATAGGCTAAGAAATTCCAAGGAGAGAAAGATGTATATTTTAATAAGGGGAGTCACCAATAATGTCTATTTTTTAACATTATTTTATTATTCCCTGTTTGGGTTTTCATTAAAAATTATGTGTGGATCATTGTAATAATGTTTTTAAATCATTGAAATCGTTTTTAACGCGTTTAAGACGGTCTGTGAAGCGTCCTCTTAAGAAAGTATTTAAAGTGTAAGATATTTAGAATATACTCAAGATGTGTTTAAAATGTAAAAGAACATTTTCGTAGTTCATTTGAAATGTTTCCGAGCGGTGGAAATATGTGTGAATTGTTCTACTTTTCATTCGTATGTTCAATATATATTACTGGTTCGTTGGGCTGGATTCTTGTCACTGCTGTCTTATGTTTCTCAGCAGGAAGAAAGAACGAATCATCTTTAGCAGAAATGTGCCCCCAATCATACTGGATTAAACAGAGCGGAGAAGGAAATGATAACGAAATACCAGAGTCGTATGTAAGACCTGAATAAGTACTGAAGTCTTAAGAAAATCTTCTATCATAGAAGCAATACGACTCACTGAAAATAAAGAAAAACAGGAACAGCCTGGTAAAATACTAGATGATCCAAGTTTAAGATATATACAAGTAATTAAACTTGAATGTATGGCTAGAATCATAAAATATCTCTCGATTTCGCTATGATCCACTTCCTCAGCTAGAGCAAAATGAAAAAAAAAATTCAAAAATATCAATCAAATATTTGTATTCGATTAGATGATGTGAATGCCTTCTATTTGAATGTCTATCACATATTTATTTCAGTATATTAACGTAAATACAAATATCCCTGAGCAACGACGGGGCAGTACAGTACACCTAATATATATATATATATATATATATATATATATATATATATATATATATATATATATATATAGGTTCAATCCTTGGCTTGGGAGAGATGCTAGTCTAGCGGCACTGATGAGTTGTGATACAACGAAACAGGACTGTATGTCGATGACTACAAATATATATATATATATATATATATATATATAAAATAAAAATTAAAATTAAATTTACTAAAATGATCCAAGTTTGTAAAATTAAAGTATATTATAAATATTAAAGAATTAATATTTATAAAATGATCTCAGCCAGATGTAAAAAGCTCGATAAAACCAAATAGGAAATATAGCTTATAATATGAGCAAACAGTTAATAAAACATGTTAAAAAACACATTGAAATGAGTTAAAACATATTTAATCTGAAAAAGGAAACACTAGAACCGTATTCCCTCTGCTTCACTTTTTTTCGTTTTCAAGTAAGATCTTTGACTTTCTTGTTTCATCAAATATTTCTGCATGCAAAATCCGATCCCGCATTTTGCTAATTCTTACCCTCAGATGAGAAGGAAAGTATTTCTTCGAAACTCCGCGGATTACGGACTCTCCACTTATCTAGTGTTTCCTTTTCAGATTAAATATGGTTTAACTCATTCCAAAGTGTTTTTTAACATGTTCTATTAACTGTTTGCTCATATATATATATATATATATATATATATATATATATGTGTGTGTGTGTGTGTGTGCGTGTGTATTAGTGATGGGACAACTACAGTAATTTTTCCGATTCGATACAATTCCCGATTCTTTATATATCTGAAGATATTAAAATATATATTGATTTTTTTCCAGCGAATTGTCTCCAAAACATAATAAAATCGTGCAGATACTTTCTCAGAAGTAAAAATACATTTGTAGATGAGGATCTATAAATATTTATTTTACTGCTTATTTAAAAGTACTACATAATTATTATTTTATTTAAACTACAAGCATTGGAAATAAAATCAAAGGAAACATAAAATTAAAATAATCAATTTCGGTTTCGGAACATAGACACACAGTTTTCCGATTCCAATGCCTCCAAAAATTCCGATTCTTCTGGTTCCCATACTGACTCTGATAATTCGTCCGAATATGATATATACATAGTACGACCTGTCTCACAAAATATAAAAACATACCTGTTAAATATCATGTGATAAAAATGCAACAGAGATACAATCAATTATTTTTAGATAGGTAATTATAATTAGATAGATTAGTTAGATAATTATAATCTTAAACTATCTTTCAGTTCGACTGTATAAGAGGACGGATAATTTCTGACCTTCCTAAGGATGGCCACTCCCCTAGCTTGACCAAAATGATAATACACGTAAGAAAAAAAACTGCGCTGAATAAACACATGATGGTTGTACAGAAATAATGAGACATTTTTTTTTAAAAAGCGGGGGAAAAATAGGACAAAAATGGTGGATCGATGCTCAGGCGTCGACTTAATATAACATCGATGATTTTTAATAGATTGTACGACGGAAGAAAAACAAACAAATAGAAAATATATCCCTGCAGGTCGAGAAAAGACATTGTCCACGTCCGGTCATTTTATCGTCTAATTTCGCCATTCGCGGTTTGAATAATTTATATGGTCATCCGACGTCGATCCGTCGTGTCGTCGTCAGCCATTGAGCGAACTAATTGCAAAAATTAAACGACAAACATAGCGTGTCCATTTTGCTTTTGAGTCGCCTGTACATCGATGTTTATCACTGTGTCTATCTGTCACGGCTATCTATAAAAGTGAAAATATATGTCTGCCATTTCACTATCGTAGTTAAGGAGGATTAAACAGAAAGCCATTATTTTACATATTCCCATTTTTATACACATGCACATAACCTTATGAACAAAACATAGCACCGGGCAAAGCCGGGCGGACGTGCTAGTATATCTTCTCTCTCTCTCTCTCTCTCTCTCTCTCTCTCTCTCTCTCTATATATATATATATATATATATATATATATATATATATATATATATATATATATACAATTTTTTTGCATAAAGTATTATTATTTCGGTTTCGAGTCAAGCTAATTCCCCCAAGCCATCTGAATATATATTTTTTATCTTTTTTGAAATTGTAACTTTATAACATATAAAAATCGATCGAACATAAACTCATATATATATATATATATATATATAAAAGCACATAGTAAAACATGTTTAAAATACTTTGAAAATGAGTTAAAACACACACATATATATAATGTAGTATATATATGCTTTACATAGATGAAAAGGTATATATATATATATATATATAATCTGAAATTAGTATATTTGGGCAGCATTTTTTGGTTGATGCACGTTTCATTAAATAGCACAAACAACTCTTGCTTGTTTTTCTTGTAATCCTCCTTTTCTCTTTGTCGGACCATTTTCTGAACGTTTTTTTCGAGTGAAAAAAGAAATCGACCATAATCGCGAACGTTTCAAACCGTAAAAACCTGTTCAAGAAACTATAGAGATAATAATTAATAATATATATAATAATCCCACTCTTCCCGCATTGAAAATTAACTCTAATACAATAAAAGTGTTTAATATGATATCAAAACCACTCATCTAGGTCAGCTTCGTAAACGATATAGTTCTATTAACGAAAAACTTAGACGATATAATAAGCATTAAAGCGGCTCCTAAAAATAATTCCATACTAAATTTCACACATGAAACAAATATAAACAATAGTATCCCCTTTCTTGATATAGAAATAAAAGCCGACACCGATAATTTTATTACTCACCCATACAAAAAAACTACCAGTAAGGAATCATGTCTTCTTAATTATAAAAGCGAATGTCATGATAGATACAAAGTAGCCGTCGTAAAAAAAAAAAAAAAATCTTATCTACAAAACTAAACGTAATTCTTCCACTAACGAAATATTCTATAAATCACTGTCGGACGTAAAACAAACTCTAATTAATAACGGCTTCCAAAATTACATAGTTGCCCAGCAAATTAGATTATTTTTAAGTACCATTTATTATTATTATTATTATTATTATTATTATTATTATTATTATTATTATTATAATAATAATAATAATAATAATAATAATAATAGCAGCAGCAGCAGCAGAGATAATAACATTAACATATATTATTGTAACAAGATGCATGAGAATTACAAATTAGACGAAAAAATAATAAAAGATATTGCATACAAACATGTCTTAACCACGGAAAAAAAACAAACTCTAAAATAAGATTTATTATTTGTTACATAAAAATTAAAACTAGCCAATTACTAATAAATAATAACACTACATCCGATGGCAGTATACTGAAAACTAGAAATGCTGTGCACGTCTTCAAATGTCCCATAGGAGACTGTGCCTCCAAAAATAATTCGTACATTGGCATGACTCGAACAATCATCTCCCGTCGTATAACATGTAACCTGACTTCCCCGAATAATTCAATCTATCAGCAACTCATAGCACACCACACCCTTAAAACTGAATTTAGAGACATATTAATAAAAAACAAAAACACGGTCATTTTAAGTGTCTCATATTGCGAGGTTTGAATATTTGAGGCGTTGTTAATCCAAATTAATAAACCGACGATTAACTAGACTCAAAACGAAACGGAGGACACGCTCAAGCGCTTTTGGGTATTTTATTGATTTTAAGCGATTTTAATCGTCTTTTCATTTCATCTCGCTATTTTCATTTTTCAATTTGATTTTTGTATTTTTTTTAATTTTTTACTACTCGCCTGAGGATGACCAATGGAGGTTGAAAACGTTCGCGATTATTGGGAATTTCTTTTTTCACTCGAAAATACGTTCTGAAAATGGTCCGACAAAGAGAAAAGAAGGATTTACAAGAAAAACAATGGAAGAGTTGTCTGTGCTATTAAATGAAATATTATATACATATACATATATGATGATGATTGCAAACGTCTTGTCAGACGAGTGCCACTCCCTCAGACACTTAATATCCATGAGCCCAGAAATGACTTTTTTTTTCTTAGTCCTACTGGTGAATTCTGTCTGTGCTATTAAATAAAATATTATATACATCTACACATATAGATACATACATACATATACCTATGCATGTATAAATATGCATATATATTCATATCTTTATACATATACTAGCAGTTCCGCCCTGCTTTGCTCAGGGCCTATGTACTGTAGGCACTGTAGCTTCTTCTTTATGCATTCGTAATGCCGGCGTTCGACCTTCACCTTGCAAATTTCATTTCTTTTTCATTTTCACGCTTTTGCACCGACTTTTCCGGGCGAAACCCCAAATATAAAGTTTTGCATGGATTCAAATACGTTATATACGAAGTTTCGTGCCTGTAGACTCAAAACTCTAGGAGTAGGATGGTAACAAAATTTGTTAAAAATATATACGTATGCATAAATATATATGGAAAAAAATTGTGTTTGCTATAAACTTTTTACGCAAATATTATGCAAGTATAAATCATGTAGAATATCTGCATGAATATAATTGCACGTAATAGTTAACTAAATATGATTATCCCATTAGAAAACCGAAGCAACTAATAGGGAATTAATTAAAGTGAATGTATAAAAGAATGTGCAAATAAGCTAGACCTTTTGCAAGTGCATCCACTTGGCAGCCAAATTTCGCCTTAAAACTTGGCAGCCAAATTTCGCCTTAAAACTTGGCAGCCAAATTTCGCCTAAAAACTGTTTAAAAAGCTTGCTGCATATATGACTACTCCTTATGTTAAACTTCAAATGTTTACATCCACAATTGTTTAAATAGTGTACTAGAAACCGTAAAGGTCAAATCTATTTAGTGTTTACCGCTTAGCAGCGACATTTTAGGTCAACTTCTGTTATAAAAGCTGGGTCTTTGTCTGTGTACACTTTATGTCAAATTTCCAATATTTACACACAAAATTGGCTGAGTAATTTGGTATCAATCGAAGAGGTCAATTTTTTTTTTGATATGACCCATATTTTGAGCCCTTAAACATTTATTGTTTTGGGGTCAAAACAAATTTAAATGTTTGATCCATGTTCAAGTAACCAATGTTTAAATTTCAAGTATTTAGACCCAAAATTAGCGGTGGAGTTTGGTGGTGTTTTCAAAGGTAAAATTGATTGAAATTTAGCTTCTAGACAACAAAATGTCTGTCCTAGAGTTGATTAAAATAATATTTCAAATCTCAATACCCTATGCTTAAACCCGAAGTATGTAGACTTAAAATTGACAGAGTAGTTTGTTAGGGATATGTACACACACGTACACATATATATTTATATATCATCCAGAGGAAGTCTCAGAATAAACACGAAACGTGGATTAACACATACCTCGGTTTGTTTCTCTCTCTCTCCCTCTCTCTCTCGCGCTCTCTCTCTCTGTATATATATATATATATATATATATATATATATATATATATATATTATAAATATATATATAGAGAGAGATGCATATATATTTATATATATATATGATTAGATAAATGAAGATAAATTTAGATAGATACGTATTCATCGCTAACCTTTCATTGACGCAGTCTGTTTTGTGTCCCCGCATATTAAGTATTCTGATATCTGTCTAAACATGACTGATATCTCATGAACACCCGCTTGTTTCTTTATTTATATTGTAGAGATGTCATGAATATATGTATTGCGAATTTCAATCGCCATGATATGCTTATTATTTGGCGATTCTTTTAGTGTTATTCTCCTGTGCGCATAGAAAATGTCCAATGATAATATGCCGATACTATTGTGTATTACTCAATGTTAGGTATAATAATACGTTTTGGGTAGTGCGCTATTGTACATGCATGCATATTTCTTGGTATGCGGTTGTGTGTGCAAGAGATACTATATAGTCATAAGATAGTTAACGGCTAAGATCTATAGTAAAGTAATTCCGAAGAAATGGTCGATGAAACTACCTGTTTTTCGCTCCTATTATCCCCAAATGTATACGTCTATCAAATATACACAAGGCCACTCGATGTAAGAAGCTTGAAAAGACCGACGCTGTAAATACAAACAACGCTATGAACATGTAGAGATTACCAGAACTTTGATGTCGTTGGAAAAAAGTAACTGAATTCGGCAGCTGTATTACAATGAAGTATTAAAAAGTACCTTGCTAGAGCCATCAAGACAAACAAATCGAAGGAGATAAAAACGGAAAAAAGACATAGATCATATAATTCTGAGGAAAAAAATAATATAGTATTTGTGGAAAAAGACTGAGACTAGCAACATCAAGTACGCAATGAAGATGTTACAATGAAAAAGAAAACGTTTGAGTCAATCAAATTACAGTTGTGTTTATGCAAATCACAAAAAACGTGAGACAGATTAACCACCTCATATACGCAGTTTTCTTAAAATCCAAAAACTAACTAATACAAAAACACGTTATTGTTTAATATGTAGGGATTTTAAAAGAATCGGAACTTGAATAGGTAATTGTATCGGAGTCTGGAAAAATATTGGAACCGTCACCTGACTAGCAGGAAATGATAATTGCCGCTGGCCGTGAGATTCGGAATCAGTTACTAAGACATCCTTGTTTTCGAAAGGTAGCTTTTTTCTTCCAGGTAGCCAGCATTTAACAAATACATGGAAGTAAAATAAATTACTTAATATGCAATGTCGGTGGACATTCACAGCAAAAACTAAGAGAGAATATTCAACAAATGGGAGCAGAAATGTTGCACTAACGTTAAAATTGAATGATTTCTTCTGAAATCTCTAAAAAGAACACAATTAATTTTCTTAAAGAGATTTTTGTAAATACAATGTTGTAAAATAAATTATTCACAATTTATTTTATTAAGACAACGACTAGTGTTTTATGCTTACGCCAGCATCCCAGTAGAAGTGATCACTACTGGTTAGGAGATTGATTTCATATGGTAACGTCTTTCCACATTTATGGAATGGTCCGTACGTTTGTTTATACATATATATATATATATATATATATATATATATATATATATATATGTATATATATATATATGTATATAAATATGATTTATAATTTTGCGTTTCAAAAATATTGTTGTCTTTTAAACGGTGATTTCGCATGTCATAGATGTAGGATGGGCTAAGGGGGCAAAGATGCGGCCAGTCAATGGTAAACAGATGCGACCACTATAGATTATGCTAAATCTTTTTGAGTGGAAAATCAATAATAGATTTCGTTGGGTATATAATTTGAATCAAGTTTAGAGGAGAAGACTATGTGAATGAATTATTAGTGAGGAATATTGCGCACAAATATACGTCGAAGTGCGGAATTATGAGATTGGCCGTAATTTCGTATCTTAGAATTTGTTTAGTAAATGAGAGGTGTAAGTGTTAAATATATAAGGAGGATGAGATAATATAAGCTACGTTACGTATATAATTATCAATTAAAGATTAGAGTTAAAGTAATAAGAATAATAATGTAAAATAGTGTTTTATCTAATAGTTATGAGTTATTTGTATTATTCTTCACTCGGGTTACTTTAACTCTAAACTTTAATTTATAATTATGACCTTATTAAATTCAGCATGAAGCATGCAGATATTTGGTTCATGGATGGTCAATTATGGACTCTAGATCACGTCCATTGTTTTTATTAAAGAGTATACATATTATATATAAGCGTGTTCGTTTGTTTCGGAGCAAATCTCGTTATTAAGAGTCATTTCCAATGTAATGCCCTTCCATCTTAAAAAAATAAATATAGCAAAAAAATAGTACTTACCAACTGCATAAAAAATTGATCGTATTGAAACTCTCAAATCGAAGATATATTGAAAGCGGTGTTCATTTTCTGAAATAGACAAAGAAGCAGACTTAGAATTTTTTAAAAGGAGAAAATGTGAAAACTATCTTGTTAGTAAGTGAATGGGGGAGAGTAATTACTGTACACATGTGGCATTAGGAGCAAAACATGCGAAAGTGAACGGACATTACGGGTCAGATTTTATGAGAGCGGGGCTATTGCGTGCCCTACCCACCTTTGTTTAGATAGGAAGAATGTGGGTAGATATATATTTATGAAGATGTGGTGAATCGTTTGATCAACATGATGATTATTATGACATTTGCTGTCGTTAATGCAATCGATTTAAGATTATACATATTATGAAAATTGAATAACGTCGTCCAGTCCCGAACAGTTTTACCTAAATATATTTTGAACATTGACATTAATTTTATTGATTTGGAGGAAATGTTGCTATCAAGTGTGTCAGCGTAAGAAAACTGTATTTATTATTCTGCTATTTATAACACTAAAAATAAAAAAATAAATTTTTATGAACCCTTTAAAATAGTTCCTCGAATTAATCATTCAACTACTTCTGTACTGTCTACAAAATATTTCATAATACAAGTTTTTATCATTAACCATAAGGCGTGGTTCTTGTAATATAGGATTTTAATTTAAAAAAGAAAAAAACGTTCACATTATTTTACTGATATGTGTGTTCTTGTTTTACAAAGGCATCATCACTTATACAGGTGAAGAGCCCACGCGAGGATAAGGGTTAAAGAGTGTACAGTAGAAATTTGACAATAAAGTAATCGTTAGTAATGGAAACTCGGTAAATTTATTAACTTATATCGAACGGCTCATCAAAAACTTGTTTACTTAGACTTGAAGACATCATATTGTAGTTAGCTTGAAAGCAGTAAAATGGAAAACAATTTCATAGGCGTGCAATTCTAAGAGAGATGCTTTGCGCATTGAATCTACGTTTAGGTTCAGGCACAGATAAAGACCGCAGGAAATTATTGATAGTGTTTCTTGTGAAAGTTTGGCGAGGGGGGAGACCATAGATTGGATCTCAGCTGAGTACTTGCCATGAAAATCACGATAAAACAGAGACAAACTCGAAACATCTCTTCTGTGAGAAAGAGGTTGCAGGGAAGAAAAAAATGCATCCCCTACGCGGCTACGAAGTTTATTTTGAACTCTATCAAGGCGGGACAAGTCCTTTCTAACAGCTACTGCCTAGATGTGACAACAGTACTCCATCCTTGGAAATACGTGCCTCTTATATAGGTAGAGAATTGCATCAACAGTGAGATATCTACTGGATCGATAGAAGGATCCCACCATTTTCCCCAGTGGCCTTGGCAATGGATTTAATGTATGTGTTCCATTTCAGATCAGGAATAAAGGCCAAGCCCAAAAGCTTGTCAACACATGAGGCCTCCCCAAGACGAGAGCCATTCTTTTTAATTGATGCCATGTGGCGATCAGGGCGTTGATGGTGTAATGATAACAGCTTGGTTTTCTGACAAGAAATATGTTATTGCATGAAAGCGAATTCGTTCAGTTAAAAACATATTTGCTTAGCATTTCTTGAAATCCAATTTGTTCTTTCGCTCTTGACTTTTTTACTTTCATGACTTTTTCTCCATGCTTTTGGCTATCATCTTGCCATCCCATTACCGTATATATTTTTCAAAGTCAGGAATCTGCACTGAACGAAATCTTCTATTTAATCCACGGCTATAACACGCTTCCGCGCCATCAGTCAGGCGCTCTCCAGAAAGAATCCCGAGTGGGACAATGTGCACCTGAAAAAGGTCGCAGGTTATATCGACCAGTACATTGTAGGAATAATAATCTCGAAAAATACTCCGAATAATCCAAATACGTAGACTTAAATATGTTAATATATTTATATATGTTTTTCTCAATTTTCTCATTAGATTTTTCAACCTGGATATGATACATCTTACCAGATTCCAAACATACACGCGCTTTCTTAAAAATATGATCAACTAATTTTTTAAAAGATTCTGACCGTCCTTTTCAGTGCAATTATTCACTGAGTATATTTGGCAGGTGTTTTTTTTTTAATAAAGTCCAGTTTCTCCTAGAATTACTAGAATGGTGTTATTATGGAATTAATATGTATTGAAAAATATATTCTTGCACTCCTCCACCCACTATATGAATTCTTCTAGACAAGCTTAGGCATACTCTATAATTGCTCTCAGAGATAATTGCCAAGCAAGCGCTTTAATGTACCCATAATTGAAAATGAAAACGGAACCTTAAAATAAACATCACGAGAGGATATTGGACATGGTCTATATTAATATTTCACATGACAACCTATAGAATTTGACAAGCACGTAATTTATAAGCTCGTAGACACGTCGATATATATATATCGATAGTTATAGATAGAAAAGATCGTTATTGTCATAAATAAATGGTCTGCGATATTTTAACACAGGTTGGCCTGAAAAGGATTTGATTAGCCCCCCCCCCCCAAAAAAAAAGAGCACATCCGACCAAAGATCAATAAGGATCCTGTTAGAGAAGTTTGGCATACCAACATATTCTTTTGACCTAGTCCTTCCAGATTATCAGTTATTTTGAGGACTACAAATCTATTTTGATCTACTTACTTTAAAATCACGAGAAAAGATAGACGCATAGAAAGCTTATATAATTACACTAAGCTACACAGTTTTTTCACGGTCCAATTTCATAGGCGCGCAATTCTAAGAAAGAGGCTTTGCGCATGGAATCTACGTTTAGGTTCAGGCACAGATAAAGACCGAAGGAAATTATTGATAGTGTTTCTTGTGAAAGTTTGGCGAGGGGGAGACCATAGATTATAACCTTATTATAACATACCCGATGATGAGGCCACAGCTTGCGGGCTTTGGGGAATGTGGAACCTCCCTTTAATTGCAATTGCTGTCTGCTCCACTGACTCGGAGCGGTAGTACCTGTTAGCGTCCCAATTATGGGTTAAATAGAAACCGACTTGAAAAATATTCTATTAATTTGTTTTTGTTTTTTAATAACTGAATTCGGCATTAAATAACCTGAAAGGGGTTGATATGCCGTAAAACAAAAACAACCGATCAACAATATTTTCAACAGTATTCTGTTGAACCCTAGAATCATTCTGTCGACATCTAGAATCATTCTGTCGAACTTGCGAGCGTTTGTGTTGAATTGATGGCTTAGGGAACGAGAGCATGTAATCTCAGTGGATTAAATATAGTTTTCCGTACGAAAATTTTTGTAGTCTCAAGAGTTCGACGTAAACAGTTCCGGGTTCGAAAAAATTCAGCTAAAGAAGGTCGGAGGTTACGTTCTGCGAGTAACACTTAATCTTAATAGTGCTAGGAATTCTTATAATAATTATCAATCCTGATCTAAAAAATTCACAAATCGGGTTTCGTAGTATAGTAGAAAATGTTGGGCAGTTACAGATGTGACCCGGAAGTGTCGTTAAGAAAGACTGGGACAAGAATATGGTTTAGAAATGGGAATTAGTATGTAAGCAATCTATGTATCTAAAATCTGACATACTGTGTCTTGATATTTGGGAAAATGCTTTTAATCGGTTTTCGGCAAGAAATTTGGCTGTTAACGGGGTAAAAGTTCAACGATTTGACCTTTAAGAACTCTACCAAGCTCTGCTAATTTTTAATTTAAACACTTGAGATTTTAGATATAGGTAACTTGGACATGGAACAAACTAAACTACTTGATTTGAGCCCAAAACTATAAATGTTAAAGGGATATAATTCGGGTCAAAGTTGAAAAACATTGCCCTCTGCGGTCTCTAAATAATTACTAAGCCCATTTTTGGTGTAACGATTTGAAATTTTATATAAAGGTTATTCAGACATAGTGCAAGCTTCTTGATCGTTTTTTTCTAATCGAAAACTTTGCTACCAAAGGGGTTAAAATTTAAAGGATATGACCTTTGCGATCTCTAGCAAACTATTAAGCCAATTTTGGATGTATTTTTTTTAAATTTTACATAAAGCGTATTCAGAAGGCAGCAAGCTTTTTAATCAGGTTTTGGACGAACATTTCGCTGCCAAAAGGGCAGTGTTGAACGAGTTTCTCTTGAAAGGCTCAAACAAATATGTCCGCCAATTTTGGGTTTAAATACTTGAAATTTTACATTTACGTTACTTGGACATGGATCATACAATTTGATTTGAGCCCAAAACAATAAATGTTAAGGGGTCAAAATTGGTGTCAAAGTTTTAAAAAATGACCTCTGCCGTCTCTACCAACCTGTATCTATGGTAGTGAAGTAAGCTTGTTATATAGAAAGGCATTGCCTTACATATGATGTTATTAACAGTACATAGGACTCGATCAAAGCTGAACTGAACTTCTAGTGCATAATATTTAGAGAACATACAGTATTTACCTCTTCCACCCTGAGGGAATATAAGACAACGTCAGAACGTGGAATAAATTAGACAGTGCCCTCAATAGAAGAACACTCTGACCCTGCAAAATTAAGTCTGAGTAGCCCGTCGGTATTCCCCATCCAGGTCGCATAAACAATAAAAAGTTAACCTGCTTCAGTCGAAAGTCGAGAGGCAAGGTCTGAAAGGGTATACTTCCTTTGATACCCAGGGCATTTGCATTAATTCGACAGCAAAAAGGTAACAAAAATGATAGTTTCTGTCGAACTGATTGTCGAAATCGAAACCCTGACTGTCGTACGAGAAAATATATACGCACCCAGAATGAATCTCTCTCGGAATATTCATACACTTCGAAACACTTTATATCATGTGTATGGGTGAGTCCCTACAACATCCGCAAACCTTTTTGTACTTGAAGAAACTGTGAATATTTTTTCTGCTTTAGGTCGATAGTTAGTGGGTAGTTAATATGTTTTTACTAGCAGACCGTCGGATTCTGGAGTTGGTCTTAAAAGTAACGTAAATCGACTTTTACTCTACAGCTGGTGTGACGCTAGTTTTGTCTGAGTGAAGTTTTTAAAACTGATTTTGATGGTTTTTTTTATTATTTTTCTTTAATTTTCTGGTTTCTTCTTTTATAGCACCCATAATATTTTCTGATTTAATCTAAACACATTATTTCATAAGCCTTTGATTGTTATTCCTAAAGAACTTGATTTCAAAGGGATTTATTAGTTTTCGTCTCTTGAACTTTTTTCAACTTGCACATTTTCTGATTAACAATGTTGATTGTTACGTTCCAAAAGTCTGCCCACAATAAATTCTCGGGAATCCTCAGTGTTAAAATACTTACTTTCTGATTTTTCCCAGACAGATATACGCGTAAAAATAATTGTCGATAAAATTAATTTTATTGCTAGCTACAATGCGAGCAGAATTTTGTGTTGTGTTCAAATACAAATACAGAGTACAAAATAGACTTCGTGGCTTAGTGGGGGATGCCCTTTTTCTACCCTGCAACCTCTCTCCCACAGAAGAGACGTTGCGAGCCTGTCCTTGTTTTATCGTTATTTCCATGGCAGATGCTCGTCTGAACTCCAATCTCTGGCCCCCCCTCGCCAATGTTTCACGAAAAACACCCGTCTAGCTGAATCCACTATGAAAAATTTCCCCCACTCTATATATGTGCCTAAATCAAAACGCGGATTCCATGAACAAAGCTTCTTTCTTAGAACTGCACGCCTGTGGAACTCTGTTCCGTCTGCCTGCTTCCCTCAGGACTACAATTTGGATGTCTTCAAGTTCAATGTTAACAAATTCCTAATGAACCGCCCCCTTAAGTAAACACTTCAGCAAATCTCCTCACTAACTTTATGTACTTGCAATAACCCTTATCCCTGAGTGGCTTCCGGGCCTTGATAAGTGGTGATCACTGTGTAAAAAAAAAAAAAAAAAGTTTGTTTGTTTTTTTTTAACTTTAACATATTCAAACTTATAATTGAAAGACAAGATCCAGTGTCAACTATAATTTAACTGTATTATTAAATATAGCTTGACTATTTACGTAAATTTTGGTCTGGTTTTTCTTTAGATCTTGTATCTTTCTATATTTGTCTTGCAGAAATTTATGTCGAAACTTGCAACAATTTTTACAAATGCTAGAACGAAAGCAGCAATATTTTCTCAATGTATTTCCATTCATCGATTACATTATATCCAGGCTTATTTCTATAGTTGTTTTTTTATATAGTTCGACTGTTTTAAAAATGTGGGTAGCAATATTCAATTATCTCTTTTTCGGATGAGTATTTTTTTTTCATTATCCTTTAACATTTTTACGTATGTTACGCCCGAATAATTATAAGGTGTTCCATACAAAGTTACATGCAGATTTCCTTGTTTGGCATAAGAATTGCCGAGTTTGACATGATTCACCTAAAGAAAGCCGCCGGCCACTTTAAACGAAACATTTTCAGTATAACTAATGATATAATAACAATAGGGAGAAAAATATAAACAATAGGAATGCCAAATGCTCACCTAAAAATGTAGACATAAATAAAAGACTTAAGAAATAAACATGAGTCGGAACAGATACAGTGAGAACAGGACGGTTGGCTCTTTCTACCGTGCTAGAAAGTTACGCCAGAACTTATCCTGCACCTCTGCAAGGCCACCATTCTCTCATGTATGGATTTATATTGTAACATTTGGACTGCTCCTTTACAGGGGTCAAAAGAGAGTCGTGACCCTGATAAGTCATTTACTGTCATCCAAGCTTCACCCACTGTCCCATCGAGGAAATATTGCATCTCCATGCTTGTTTTACAAGTATTTTAATGGTGAGTGCTCTGATGAACTACAAGTTCTTGTACTGTCTTTACGTAAATACCCCCGACAAACTCGACAAGCAGCCACGTACCACCCCTACACAGTAGAGATCCCTACATATGAGAAAGCCTTCTGCTCTAGTAGTTTTTTCCCCAGAACTGCTGGAGTTTGGAACTTACTTTCGGGTTTCTGCTTTCGCAAATGTACTGACATGTAGAAGTTCAAGTATAACAATAATAGACATATTGATGCTCGACTCCCTATATAGTATCGCAACAACTACTGCCCCCGATACTAGCCCCTACATCAAAGTTGCATTGGGGTAAAAAATGGAAACAAGATCTAAGCTTGGATCAATTCGTATAATATAACGTCATCCTGAATCGTTGACGGCAGAATCATCGATGACACTATTTTTATTGTGTGAGGCCATCTTTATTTATGATTCCGAACTATGCAAAAAAAAACGGTGAAGATATTGAGAAGACGGCGACGCATAAAACCTACCAGTAATAATATTTGAATCCTGGTTCCAAGCTTGTCCATCTCACCATAGTAATCTAATGCGCTACATAAATTATTATGCACTAAGTTTAAACAACGGGAGATTAGATTAAACGTAGGTAGCCACAACGAAAAGGTTAAACAACAGAGGTTGACCTGCCGAGTATGAATCTAATTATATGCATATGTATTGGATTTTTATATATTTTTATCATTCGTTGGAAAACTAAAACCAGTAAATCATTTAATCACCTACAATCACTGCATCAAATTGCTCTTACGAATTCACAGTATATATATATATATATATATATATATATATATATATATATATATATATGTGTGTGTGTGTGTGTGTGTATTTTGCCAGCAAGTCATTATTCAACCATGTGTGATTGAACACGACAGAGTTATTCTATTTCCGATTTTACTCGATTAAAAATACATTAAGCCTAAAAGATGAGAAAATAGAAAACGATAACAACAACAATCGCTCTTGATGATAATAGATAAAAACCGCTTGAGATAAATATGGCCAAACAACAAGATTTTGCCGCCATTCGATACCTACACCAACTAAAATTAAAAAAGACCGCTCGGCGAATGGAAAAGATATCCAGAACAATCGGAAAACCCCCAACTCTGTCGTATTCAATACTTATATATATATATATATATATATATATATATATATATATATAGATATATATGGGCGCGAAAAAAGAAGGTCCGCACTTGTAATTTTTTTCAAACCTTCAAATTTTAGCGAAATTTATTCTAACCGCTAAAGAAACTATACCTTATTTAATTAGCCTTTTATTCTTCAATAATTTTACCTGTTCGTATTTGTCTTTTAATTTAAATATCCTAGTGTTCACGTCAATTAAAAAAAAAAATAATTTAAAATTCAGGAAGAAAAAATAATTCCGTAAAATGGAAACTCTTTTTTTTTTTAAATGTAACTTTAGGACATGAATGCAACACAAATACCACAGAAACACAATGAACTAGTTAATATTTTGCAGCATAGCTCTTCTACAATTAACCAATCTGCAATCTTTTGGAATTCCTTGAATTACATTGAAGCAATACTCCGGGGAAGGGGGACCCCACTTTTCTTTAATTCTTGTCCAAAGTTCTTCCGAATTTAAAATTTTGTCATTGCCTCGTTGTTGCTTGATGCTAGGCTATACGTTTTCGATGGGATTGAGGTCTGGAGATTGTGCAGGCCAATCCAAACACAGAATATCATACTCTTCTATGAACCTCTTGATATGACAAGCTGTGTGAATTGCAGAATTATCCTACATGTAGGTGAGGTTATCATCCAAATTCCGAGCAAAGTAGGGTAGAAAATGCTCAGTAAACATATTAATGTACTTGATTGAATTAATTCGACCTTGCAAGCAAACTATAGGCCATAGAACATCGGAATTAATAAGGCCCGCCACACCAAAACTGAACCTCCACCACCTTGAGCGTTGAAACTGAGCACCTAGGATTAAATTCTTCGTCTTTCCCCCGACAGACGTACTGCCTACAATCATTGCATAGCCTATTTACCTTTCTTTCGTCGCTAAAAGCACTTTTCCCAATATGAAAAGTCATGATCTTCATTTCATCTGACGAAGTCTAGACGGCGCTTTCTGTCCGTTACAGAATCATTGGCTTGCGTCTTGCAACATATCCTCGCAAATTAAATTCCTTTAATATGTTCTTGCCATTGGAAAATGAACACTTTTTTAAAAGATTGCTCTGTTGTTGGGTTTGGGAAGCCGTTTCGAATCTGTTTCTTAGGCTGCGGATCGTAATAGCATTGTCTTCCCTGTTAGAATTAACTCTTGTACGACAAGATTTAGGGACGTCACGAACACTGTCGGTGTTCTTATGCTTTCGTACAATCTTTCGTACTGTTTTCTCATCACATGTCATTCTGCGGCCGATTTCTCGATTGGATAAACTAGAAAGGTGGAGCTTAATGAGCTACTAACGATCACTAAAAGAAAACAGTGGCATATGGACTAAACGTTACGTTGTGTAACATAGAAGAGCAACAATTACGATTAGAGAGGCGGTGTTTTGTGTTGGTTACTATTTTAAACTGGTTTAAGGGCGACAATTTTAGCTGGTTTTAAGCGAATTTGTTGCTTCGGACTTTTTTTCTGCCTCCTCAATTTGAAATTATTTTTTTTATTGACGTGAACATTAGAATATTTCAATCAAATGTCAAATATGAACAGGTAAAATTATAGATAAATAAAAGGCGAATCAAATGAGGTATAGGTTGTTTAAACAGTAACAGCAAATTTAGTTTAAATTTGCAGGTTTTGAAAAACTTACAAGTGCGGACTTACTTTTTGTCGAACCATATGCATATATATATATATATATATATATATATATATATATATATATATATATATATATGTTGTAAAACTGTAAATTGTATACTTATCTCTATCACTATAATCACTATTTACACTTGAGGTTTTTCTCTACACTTGCAAATGTATCTTGAGCAGCAAAGGTTAGAATAATAGCCCAAGCATATTGTAAGGAATCAATTCGCATCTCAACGAATTTTTTCGAAAGCTAATTTGTTCATTAAAAAGCTACGTGCTAATACACCTTACCTAATTCCGTCACTTCAGGATAAAAAGAGGTTCCATTAAAGCTTATCACGCGTGTGCTATGAGTTCGTAATCCAGTGAAAACCCAGAACAAGTGCGTTGCCTAATGCCATACATAAATCTTCATACACTGGAAAGTGCAATTAATAATTATTGTTTTCGCTGTCAAACAGAGATAACGAACATCGGATACGATATTTGATAATATCCAATTACCACATCGCCACTATAGGATATTGCATGAAGCAAATTTGTGTTATCGTCTCGTATAAGAAAACCTAGTTTAACATATGTAGGGGACTGATTAAATCGATTTTCTTAAACTAAGAACCGCCAGCTTACTGGAGTATATATACAAATCTATATACACACTAGCAAGAGGATCCGATGTTGCTCGGGTCTGAATAATGATTAAAGAGTATTACACATTCTCATATTTTCATTATCATCGATACAAAAAGTAGATTTGTGTAAAGTTTCAGAAAATTTTAACTGCCCATCGGTTTTAAGATTAAACAATTGAACTCTTCGGCGGAAAAAAATGTTATTTAAAGTTGTTTTCTAAAATGATAGATATGGCGAAAAATTATTCATTTATTTAAGGCTTAGCACCTAGCATGTGCTTTTGTTTAGTATTATTTGATAGAAAAATAGTATAAAAAGTAAAGTGTTCGTTATTAGACATTGTATTTTTGCCCTAAACAACGTTTTAAGACCTGCAATAAAGCGATGGAGAGTATAAATTACTTCGTGAATATTGAATGGATTTAAATAAAATTTTGGGACATAACTAACCTTACAACTATCATTTTATAATACAATCTCCATTTTTTTTTACGTATATTTAGTAAAATATTGATATTTTACAACTTTGTAATAAAACGATTGACGCAGTTTTTATATATATATATATATATATATATATATATATATATATATATATATATAATGATTCTGCGAGTTCCAAATATCAAGTTAAGTAATTTACAACATTTCAACAGAAACCCATTTCAATATTGTTTTTATTGCGACTTACATGCATGCAAAATTAGATTATTGCTGCATATTTAGTCACATACGCATCGGATTTTTTTTTTAACTTATAAAAATTGCATTGTAAAAAACTTACATTGTTCACTTTACCGATACGCTCCGCTACTTTTCTCGTTACACACACACACACACACATATATATATATATATATATATATATATATGTATATATATATATGTGTGTGTGTATATATGCATACATATGTGTGTATGTGTGTGATAAAAATGCAAAAATAATTTTTGTTCGTAATCGATAGTCGAAAAAACGACGGAAGTGATTACCTCGACATTTTGCGATAGTGTTTTTATCTTACTCGAGCGTATCTATATATATATATTAAAAAATAAAAAAAAATACTAGTAAATAAAAAAAAATCGTCATCGTTTCTTTTCGGCAACAGTCGACCATTTTGAAATGCCGAAACATAACGATTGTGACTTGCGTAACCGCCCCCCCCCCCAACTTTTTGCCAATCGTTACGAGAATAAAACATGAATTGCTACGGCAAAACCTTGTTGTTCTTTTTAAATTTTGTTATATAATTACCGTTTTGTCCGGTGAAAATCTTTGTAAATTAATATATTTACATGATTTTCTCAGTATTTTCCTTAAGTAACGTTATTACGCTTTCCAAATTGGTGACGCTCGGCGACAGCAAGCGGTTGATATCATGTTTCGAGCAAAGCGAGCGGCCATTTAGTTCCGTTTGTATTAAATTTTACACAATACCGGTCGATTGCTAATCTATAGAAAATCCAGTTCCCTCCCTCCATTTATTCTTGTCTCTATACCTCTCTCTGAATACCTCTCTCTCTTTCTCTGTTTATCGCCCTCTCCATCTCTCTTTCAATCCCTTTCTCTCTCCTACTTAATCTGTATCGCGCCCTCCTTCTTCCGCTATCTTCCTTTGTCTCCTTCCCTCTCTGTCTTTCTCCCTCTTCCGCTCCCTTCAACTCAAAATCTTTCTCTATCTTCTAATCCCTCTATCTCTCTATCTGTCTTCCTCAATTTCCCTATTTACCTCCCTATTTCTATTTTTCTATCTGTATCTCTCTCTATTTCTCTATCTCTACCCATCTCTAATCTCTCATTCTATGTTAGTTTCCTAAATTAATTACAGTACAATAAGGTGTTGTCAAAAGATAAAACAATCCTATTTTAGTAACCTAAATTAATTACTATGAATAAGCATTGTAAAAACAGAAAGATCCTGTTTAAGCCACCTAATTTACATACTGTTAGAATAGAAATTCTTTGCAAATTATTGCTACTTTGACCAACACCAGGATGAACTTGTAAAAACTTTCTAATTAAATTTATTTTTGCATGACAAAATGGCATATTCTTAGTTCCTGCTGCATGAGAAGTAGCTGCGACTTTATTACCAGGTAGAATAACTACCCATTCTACTTTTAAATTGCTACTACTCATTCAATTTTTCAAAATTCCCACATTACATATCTCAAAAACACCCAGCATGGGAAAAATATTGCAGCAACGCAAACTTATTGTGTGGGATAAATACACAATAACCCACTAAAATCATTTGGGGGTCTTGATCGATACTTGCACAAACTGCGTGGCAATGTCAGACCATTTGAAAATGCAATAATATCTGCCAAAATAGTTTAGGAATTCAGTAATATTGAGAATGAAGTAATACCACCTGTAAATTATCAATCAACACAAGCGAATTTAAATAAATGCTTGCCTTTTGGTTGCATGTGAAAACATTAAACTTTACTCAAAATATGCATATTCAGTTGCATAACGTTCAATCCGCAGAGAGATTTTCGCAAGAGTTGTGGGAAATTGGGTACGAAAAAGTGACGGATGATCCGAGTTAAAGGCAAATTTTGTGAACTCGTAACTTCTGAATTATTTATATCAAAATAAGATTTTGTAAAAAAGTTTTTTTTTTCCAAATATCTAAATTAATTATGAGAGTTTCAGTTAGCAAAGTGAACGAGCTATTCTTGCAGCTCAGTACGAAGACTTTTTTTTACATGGAGTTAACCACTTATCAAGGGCCAATGGCCACTCAGGGAGAAGGGTAATTGTGTGTACACTAGTCAAAGGTATAGTGTAACAATAGTATTGGAGAATTTTGTAAGGTGTCATTATTGGGGGGCGGTTCATCAGGAATTTGTTTGTGTTGGACTTGAAGACATCCAGGTTGAAGTCGGGAGGGAAACAGTCAAGCGGAACAGAGTTCCACAGGCGTGCAGTTTTAAGAAAGAAGCTTTGTTCATGGTATCTACGTTTTGATTTAGGCATAGATAGGGAGTGGGGAAAATTATTGACGGTGGTTTCAGCTAGTCGGGTGTTTTTTTGAGACAGATTGGGGAGGGAGGACCAGAGAATGGAGCTCAGACGAGCACCTGCCATGAAAATAACGATAGAACAATGACAGGCTCGCTACGTCTCTTCGGTGGGAAAGAGGTTGCAGGGTAGAGAAAAGGGCATCCCCCAGAAAGCCACAGAGTCTATTTTGTACTCCGTCAAGGCAGGATAAGTTTTTTGCAGCCCCCGCATAGATGTGGCAGCAGTACTCCATCTTTTGACGTACTTGGCTCTTATATAGATAGAGAATTGCATAATTAGTGAGATATCTTCTGGAGTGGTAGAAGGATCCCACCATTTTCCCAGCGACCTTGGCCACCGAGTTGATGTACGTGTTCCATTTAAGATCAGGTGTAAAGGTCAAACCCAGGAGCTTATCAAATCCTAGGGCCTCCCTTAGACGACAGCCATCCATTTCAATTGATGCCAGATGTGGATCAGAGCGTTTATGATGTAGAGATAGGAGCTTGGTCTTAGATGCATTAAAGGTAACAAGCCACGTTTTTTCCCCGCAGTAACACGCGCTCAAGATCAGAGAAGAGAGAATCAGAGAGAACATCATCATTTACGGCCTTTGATGTGTTGCCATAGATGGTTGTGTCATCAGCATAGATGTCAACGAAAGATTTTAGTATGTGTTTTAGGAGATCATTGATGTAGATCAAGAAGAGAGTTGAGCCCAGTATGGACCCCTGAGGGACTCCAGCATTAATACTGTGGGCCTCTGATTTCTGCCCATCAACAACTACTCTTATGAGCCTATCTGAGAGAAATGACTTAATGATAGAGAAAACATTTCCAGTTATACCGTAATCTTGTGTAGGAGGCCTTTATGCCAAACCTTATCAAAGGCATTTGATATGTCGAGAACAACTGCCCTAGAAATGAAGCCTTTGTCGAGAGATTCGCTAATACTATGAGATATAACCGTTAGCACATCTGTTGTAGATCTAGCAGAGCGGAAACCATATTGCGTGTCGCTAAGAAGGTTATTTCTGCTGAGGTTGTTGACTACTTCTCTATTTATTGTGGATTCCAGCAACTTACTCATGACACACATGAGACTTATTGGTCTGTACTGAGAGGGGGATGACTTATCACCTGAATTCTTAAATACAGGGCATACTGATGAGGCTTTCCAGGGTGTTGGAAAGCACTTCTCCTTAAGGCAACGCTTAAACAGTTTGGAAAGTATGAGGCAAGTTCTGGTTGTAATTTTTTTAACACTATAATTGGAATACCGTCGGGACCAGTTGCTTTACTGGAGTCAAGGTTCTTGATTAGCTTGTCGACCTCACGCACAGATTTATGTTGCATAGCGTGTTGTCTGTTATAGGAGGGAATATGGGGAGTTGATGGCCTTTTACACAGGGTCGAATTTGCCGCAAAGTTTTTGGCAAATAGTTTGGCCTTGTCGGATGCTGTCGAGATGGCCTCTGGTCCATTGATAGTGGTTGGGATAGAGCGCATGTCTCTGTTCAAGATCCCATATGCTATTTGCCAGAACTGGTGGGAACCAAGTTGCTGCTCAGCTACTTTGGACTTAACGGATTGCGCATATAGTTCTCTTGCATTTTTATTACTCTTTTACAGAGGTTGCTGGCGGTTTTGAAAGCAGCTTTAGTTTCAGTGCATCTATTACGTTGGTAGCTATGGAAAAAGTGATTTCTGTGTGCGACAGCATATTCAACTTAACGATATCATTCATCTTAAAATTTACTATGAATGCCAAGTCACACAAAAGTAAACTGACACTACTGTGGAAGCTTATGAATGGTTAATTATCCGACAGATTTTTGTAATTCATTAGATTTGCCAGGGATGACGTTGAATGGACAGCAGTTGTAAATTGACGTACGAATTATCATGTTGAAAAATATAAACCAACCCAAGCATTGCAATGGCGCATAGCTTGCAGTAAAGACAAATAATAAACTGCATCATAGAAGCAACAACTTAAACAGGACTTTACCGAGAGGAAGATCTCTTCATTTCTGGCATTCCTATGATTCAAAAAAAAAAATACACCATTTCATTTAGGAAATTTTACTTTCCAGCTCGGTTGTCGCTTTCAATCTCCATCAATAAAGCCCAGGGGTAATCTTTACAATCGTGTGCCTTACAGCTACACACTAACTGTTTCTAATATGGAAAAATGATGTTGCGTCTTCAAGAGTCAGCAAAGCAGTAAAGTTCTAGATCAGCTAAGAAAAAAATGTGTACCAACACGTTCTGAACAATTAAGCACATTAGAAGAAATATGCATTTTCTCATTTTGGAATGTTTTTCCATCGAAGATAAAATAAATCGACAGCAACGTGTATTAGTGTACAGCTAGTATATATATATATATATATATATATATATATATATATATATATATATAGTGCAAAGTCAGGAGAGTAGGGAGGGCGGGGAAGTATTTAATAACCACGCGCCCGTGCTTCTGATCTGGCGACATGCAAGTTGTGGACCGGAGCGTTGTCCTGCCTCTTGATTTTGATAGCTTCCCTTAATTTCCTCAAAAGCGAAGCATTATAGGCTCCTGTAATTGCGGTATCCTTTGCTAGGAAATCTGTCATCACTATTCCTTCCTGGTTCCAGAAGACTGTGAGCATGACCTAGCCAGCGGAGGGTTGTACCCTTGTCTTCTTTGGAGGTGGTGAGTCCAAGTGTTTCCACTGAATTGACTTGGCTTTGGTCTCTGGATCATAGTGATGAACCCAGGTTTCATCCTGTGTAATCAGTCTTTTGAAAAACTTTGACTCATCTTCTTGATACATCTCCGAATTCATCCTCTAGCACTCGACGCGTTCTCGCTTCTGGAATGGTGTGACCAACCTGGCAATCAATCTGGTAGACAACTTATGCGTATGCAAATGGTCATGAATGATAGTTTCCACAGACCTTGTACTCATCCTGACATCTTGGGCTATGTGGCGCATAGTATTGCGCCGATCTTCCAAAATGGCAGCCTCAACCTGACGGACAGATGCCTCATCAATGGCATAAGGAGAGCGACCAGGACTTGGAGCTGTTTCCACAGACATCCGGACACGTTTTAATTCACGATGCCAGCGTTTTACAAGGTCATATGATGGGGCATTATCACCATAAGTTTCTTTCATTTCATCAAAAGTCTCCTTTGGTGTGCGTCGTTTCAAATAAAAAAACCGGATTACTGCTCGACATTCAACAGGCTTCATTTCATACCTGACTCAGTTCAAACACCTGTAAAGCAAAAACTATAATTCGTTCAGAGCTGTAATTTGCCACATAACCCGTAGAGATATAAATCATGGCACATGCAAATGTTCAACTAGATCATCCCACTGGAAGTTGGTCAGGGGCATTACTTATATCGTATACATTAAATATACATAAAATAAATTCAATTAAGAATGTATTGTTTGTAACTAGGAATATATGAAGAAGAATAAGATTTATTTCCTTTATACTGGGATTTTTAATAATGGCTCACATCATCAGAGGAAATAAAACGCTCTTAAGCCTCAACACCAACGTTGAGTTGAAAGTTATGTTTTGTTTCAGAACATATTCTAATAGTTACTTGTCTATACAAGTCGCTGAAGTGACTGGTTCTCAGCAGACGGAACAGATTTTAATAGTTGTTCTATACAAGTCCTAGATGTGACTGGTCCTCAGTAGACAGAACAGTTTCCGATGGTTAGTTGTTCTATAAAGTCCTAGAAGTGACTTGTCCTCAGTAGACAGAACAGTTTCCGATGGTTAGTTCTTCTATACAAGTCCCGAAAGTGACTGGTTCTCAGTAGACAGAACAGTTTCCGATGGTAACTTGTTCTATAGAGTTCTAGAAGTCCTAGATGTGACTGGTTTTCAGTAGACAGAACAGTTTCCGATGGTTAGTTGTTCTATAGAAGTCCTGAAAGTGAGTGGTTCTCAGTAGACAGAACAGTTTCCGATGGTAAGTTGTTCTATACAATTCCTGGAGGTGATTGGTTCTTAGTAGAAGTTCTTTAGTTGGAAGACACAGAGCAAAATATTCTTCCCTAAAACTTGTGAAGTTGGTACAGAAAAGGTTTAATTCTTATGGAGCAATTCTGGTTTCTGATTGGTTGGTAGCAGAACGTGAATTAATTTAATTTGCCAGTTCCTAGCAGCATCGTTTATAAATAGAATCTTTCGAATGTGAGGTACCATCATCCTCATTAATCAAAAATATTTCAACAGATATTTTCATCGCCCAAGATAATGCCCATTTCATATGCCCTTCGAAATCACTGTAATCTCGATATCACATCAATTTTGAACATGCGTTAAATCTATCCGATTAATCGATCACCTCTGATTTTCCACTTGGATTACTAATCGTCCGAACTTGCAAGATTATTCCGGAAATTGTTGAACTCATTCTGATATTGGGCTGGTCAGGTTGAATGATATACCTTTTCTATGATTTTTAAGCATTATTTCAATATTTTTAATAACATTTTCAATATATGTGCTGATAAATAGAATATATGTTTATTCATAGCGGAACATATTGAGAGTGCATTTGATTTCTTCTGATGATCATCATCATTATTGAAAATTCATGGATTAAAGAAATAAATATGAGCTTTGCATGTATTCCTAGTTTCAAACTATAAATTCTTAATTTTTGTATATTTTGTATATTTTAATCTACAGAATGTAAGTTTAATCATTACACTTAAATATTAATACATATATATATATATATATATATATACACATGTATATATATATATACATGTATATATATATATGTATATATATATATATATATATATATATATAGAGAGAGAGAGACATTTATCCTGATGACACTACCATCTATGGCAGCACATCTAAGTCAGTAAACGACCAAATTCTCTCCGATTCTCTTTCCTCTGATCTTGAGCACGTGGTACAATGAGAAAGGAATGGATGGTTACTTTTAATGCATCTAAAACCAAGCTGCTCTCTTTACATCATCAACGTTCTGATCCACATCTGGCATCAGTTGAAGTGAATGGCTCTAAACTTGAGGAGGCCTCAAGATTTGACAGGCTTATGGGCTTGACCTTTATACCTGATCTTAAAAGGGACAGGTACATCAAATCTGTTGCCAAGGCCGCTGGAAAATGGTGGGGTCCTTCTATCGATCCAGTAGTTATCTCACTGCTGATGCAATTCTTTATCTATATAAGAGCCAGGTACGTCGACAGATTGAAGACTGCTGCCACATCTGGGCAGGAGCTGCTACAAAGGACTTGTCCTGCCTTGATAGACCTCAAAATAGACTTCGTAGCCTCGAAGAAGATATATTTTCTCTTCCCTACAACCACAAATCACAAAAAATATGTTGCGAGTTTGTCTCTACTGTTTCGTTGTTTTCATGGAAAATGTTCGACTGAGCTTCAGTCTATGGTCCGTCCTCGCTAAACTTTCACAAGAAACACTCGTCTATATGACAACACTATCAATAATTCCCCCCACTCGTTACCTGTGCCTAAACCTAAACCTAGATTCATGAACCAAGCTTTTTTCTTAGAACTTTACGCCTGTGGAATTATCCCTCGTTTTTCTTGCTTTCCAGTTGACTACAATATGATTGTCTTCAAGTCTAATGTAAACAAGTATTTAATGAGCCGTTCCACTTGTTAAATTTACTGCATTCCATTAGTAACGAATACTATATTGTCCAATTTCTACTGTACACTCTTAAACCCTTAATCCTCGAGTGGCCGCTATGCCGTGATAAGGTGTGATGCCTATATATATATATATATATATATATATATTGAAGTAGTATCCAAATGTAATGAATTACAATTAGTTTCGAAAATGTGGCCAGAATTTTACACAAACATTCGCTAATATGAGGGATTGGACTGTGTGAATTTCGAACAACTGCATTGCTGTGAACATTTTCATAGCGAAATCGACTGCGGTATACTTCCGCTGCTGCGTCTGCAGCTGCTTCTTCTGCTGCTGCTAACTCGCGTCCACAACTCTGTCTAATCATACCCTAAATCATCATAATATAATTTCATAGCCCCTTTCTAAATAATAATCATGATAAGTGAAAAATTAAGGGCAAGTTTGGTCATTCTATCAATTCACCGGCGTCCTCCCTTGTACATCAGTATACCAGTTGATTGCAATGGAACTTTTTTCAACCAATTGATTTGTTTTTCGATAACGAATATGTTTCAATGCGTCTAAATTGTCGTCTTCCTAAATTCTGTCGTATTGCTGTTATCAATAGAATAATTTTTCGCACTTCATATACTCGAGACAATAAAATAATCACATTATATAAGTGTATATCTTCTGCTCAGCCCGCTGTAAATCCAGTCACACTATAGAACAAGTGCGAAAGGATTGTCATCAATAGATACCGATACCTGAAATAGACTAATCCATCATCCGCGTTTTCGCTGTCAAACTAAGTCACCTGACACTAATTTTGATATAAGACAATATCCAATTACGAAGCCATTGTGATATTATCTCGCATAAACAGCTATAATAAACTAACATCCTATGAGAAGTGCTAGGTTTCAGGAGACAGAGCAATGCGAAAATCTTGCTACATTTACTATAAAATAACAATATAAAAAATTATTATACTTTACTGATGCTTTTACTATTTTTCACCCCAAACAAGGCATATCGTAATTTTGAATGCAGTTATCATCTATTCAGGTGTAACTAGAAAAGGTGAAGCGGAGATATGTCTGCATATATTACATTTAAACATATGCAGGTATCTACAGATAGGTTTGCATGAAATTAGGGTGTAATTCTAGTCTAGCAGTCAAAGTTTTTTTTTACACGAGAATCATCACTTATCAAGGCCCGGAGGCCACTCGGGTATAAAGGGTTAATGAGTATACATTAGTCAATGTAATAATAGCGTAGTAAATCTAAGTTTAAATTGTTTACCTTGGTCTTGAAGGCAATCATATTGTAGTCAGCTGGGAAGCAGGCAATCAGAAGAGTTCCACAGGTGTTCAGTTAAAAGATACAATCTCTGTGCATGGAATCTACATTAAGGTTTAGGCACAGATAAAGAGTACTATTAAAGTAGAAGGCAATATGTTTGTTGTGTAGACGGGTTACCCTTTTCTCGACCCAAAAATAGGAAATAGAGGATCACGGTTCGACTGCAGTATGAAGAATCAACCGTGTGGATATCAGTAGAACTTTGTTACTGCAAATTAAATACAAGACCTTGTTTCTATATCCGTGGATAGTACTTTTCTGTGGGGAGAATTAATCTTACATGTGAAACTAGCAATTATTAGATTTAGTTTATGTCATAATACACAAGGAATATATCTTACGTTAGATTGATTTTTACGAAAGACCCTGAGAATTTAGGTGTATATTTCTTCACCCTGTTTTTTTAGTAATTAGTTCAGTGAAACCGTAGGTCGTGCATATTAGAAATAAATGTCTAGTAATAGTTTGTGAACCTCGAAAGACTTCGTAATTCTGTGTATTTTCTGAATACGACATCTCACTTGTAGCTTAGTCCCTTTGTTTTTACCGCTTTTATTTATGATGTATCCTACGTATATTTTTTTGTTCAATGAAATAGCATTTTCCTTTGTTAATTGTAAAACTAATATCCTTTATTCTTCAGAAATTCTTGCTGATATGTTCTTGTTCTGCGGCCCCACTTATTTATATACTTTCACCAAGGTAAACTATCGAGAAATCAAGGCCATTCAATATATTTTTCATTATTTCTTAAAGAATGTCGGACGTTACTTTAACTCCAAAAGCTAACCTTTCGAATGTTTATACAAAGCAATTTTGAGCTATTTTCGTCGACTGGAATTTGAAGTGATACTTTACTCAGACCGACTTTAGAAAAGAGCCTTCCGCTGCTTAGTTTAGTGAAAACTTATGCTAAGAAGTGTGTAGTGGTAATCTGTTAGTTCAAATGTATGCTGCAGTCAGCGCAAACTTGAATGTCTTTAAACTCCTTTGTCACATAAATGATAAGAGATGCCAACTGACTGAATTCAATTTTGATAAGATGCCCAGTTTGACATGTCTTTTAAGTTCCTCATTAATTTTCTCCAATGAAACGAAAGGTGCATTTATTTGTTTTTTTTTCTTGAATACCTGTTGCGTATTATCTGGCTGAAATTTTCGTGCATTTCTCCAGACCGGCTAAGAAAAGGAATAATTACCAGTTATTGTGGCAATACTGGAGTAATCAAAATTCGGTTTTTTCTTCATGAATTCTCGAAATCTACTCGCCAGAATTTTTGGCTCTATGAAAGAGTAAAAACACGAGAGCAGCGGTTCAGGCAGAAAGAATATATTGTACAAACACGTGAATACAAAAACGCTGTTGTCATTTCCGCCTGTTGCGTCACGATATTTCCCCTCGAAATATAAAGTGTTTTTTTTTAATAATTGTTGGAAAAGTCTGTTATGTTTGGAGATTTATTCTTCTTATTATTAATGTTTTATTATTAGTAGTAATGTTTTTATTATTATTATTATTATTATTATTATTATTATTATTATTATTATTAATAATAATATTAATATAGGGATTATTAATGTGCAGTGTTGGCGATGAAAAGGGGAGTAAATTGCATTCGAATTAAATAGTGTTAGATGGAGAAAAGGGGAGTAAAGTTGCCTTCGACTAGAATCGTGTTGATAGATAGAGAAGTTATAAAATAAATAGAAGAAAAAAGGGTATAAGTATTTAGTAGTGCTGGAGGGTGTACGCATCATGAACACAGAGATGAAAGAGAAATTCAGCAACGAATATCTTAGAAAGGTGGAGGTAATTCCGAAGTCAAGATTGTACAAGGAAACCTAATGAAAGCAGTGAATGCATCGGCAGTCAATGTTTTCAGGTACAATGCGGAAATTTTAGAATGGTCTGACAAGGAGTTGCATAACAAGAATATTAAAATAGGAAAACTTTGAACACTGTTTGGTATATTCAATATAAGAAGTAGTTTAGCTAGGTTGTATCAGAAGATGAAATAGGGTGGGCGAGGATCGATAAGTGTGAAAAGTTGTGTTAGAACTGAGAAGACGTCGTTAAAGAAGGGGGTTGTCGGAAGTGAGAAGTGGATGCTCAAGGTTGTTGAAATGCAGTCGAAGTATTTGACACCAAGGCTGAGTATTTAGAAACGTAAAACAGACAAAGGCCTGGGTGGGAAGAAAATGCACGGAAAGTTGTTCCCGGATGTAGCAGATATTGCTCATGAAAGATCATGGCAATGGCGTAGAGCTCGATGTCTGGCTTAGCTTACTGAAGCTGTTGCAGCAGGCATTACGAACAGGACTGTTTAACAAAAAGTGGTTCTTTCATATGTTGCTGCAGAATACCGGATTTTTGGAAGGTGTCAGAGTCAATTGCGCACCTTGAAGCAGGGTGTAGCGAAGTGGCTGAGAAAGAGTACTACTAAAGACACAATCTCATGGGGCTTCGAATATACTGGAAGATTTGTATAAAGGTTGGGGTTAATGTGCTGGAAAGTCGTCCGAGAAGGTGCTCGATGAAGTAAGCACATATGAGCATGGCAATATAGAGGTATTGTGGGGCAAAAGGTCCATGACGCCCAAGCAATTGGAACATAATCGTCTGGATTTGGTCGTCATTTACACGGTCTAAAAAAACTGGAAAATTGTAGACTTCTAGGTATCCTAGGAAAGAAACGTGAGAAAGAAGGAGAGCGTCAACTGGAGCAATTATGCTATATTAGCCTGGGAGATAAGGCGTATACACGGGAATAAAACACAACTAATCTCGGTCGTAGTTGGTACGCTAGTAGTAGTATCCAATCGCCTTGAAGGGCATTTGAAAAAAAACCACAAATCCCTGATGTTTTGGGCGGCTTTCAGACCTCTGCTATTGCTGGTACCACCAATATCCTAATGAAAAACCCTTGCTCTTTGAACCTCATTATATGAAGCCGAGATTTAAAAAAGTTCCCTGGGAATGAATCCTGTATCTTCGCAAAGAAACGTTGGTAAACAAAATCAGAATTATTATTATTATCTATATATTCATACGATAGCGTGTGCGTGTGTTTGTGCGTGTCACACTTACATTCAGGTTGTTTATTATTTATGCTCGTCTATTTCTTGTCATAAAAAATTATTAAGACTTCTCCATCAGTTTTGGTTTCATTTTCGACGATACATAATGCCACTTAAATCATTATTTTATCAAGAATTTTAGTATTGAGTGTCGGTTTCGATTATGTTTGAAGCAACTCAAGTTATACATATATTTTTTCATAAGTTTTAATTTCGGTATCAATTCAAGATAGTGCACGTAAGTCATATTGATATATCTTTTTATCTTTAAAATCGCAACTTTAAACATAGAATATTAATTCAGTAATAATATATACTAAATCTGCAACAACTAAAATATCATACTTCAGCGTACTTTACAACCGGGCTACGTCGGGTGGACTTGCTACATTGAATAAATATTTTGCAGTTTTAAATGAAAAGCTACGATATTATCAGAGCGTCTCAATTTACCCTGAACATCTTCAGAATGCCAACATCAATATATTACATATGAATGAGCCCCCTGTGGAATTTCCACAGGTCCTGCTAGTTATTATTATTATTTATTTTTTTTTTTTTTTTCAAAACGATTTTTTTTCAATTAATGATGGGAGTTGTAATCAAAATATCTAAATCCGACAATTATACTATCGGCCTTATACCATACACGCCAGAGTTACATCTACGATCAGACCTCTGCCATTGGCACACAGATGTTTACACCGATCCATGACGGTGAATCGCTCCATCACCCACCTTCCAACACGATGCTTTTATCAGCTTTAAGTCCCAAATGCGCGCTTCCTTGGCCAATAATGACGGCCCAGCCTCGAAGGAACGAAATGACATCGCGAATCGGGTCGCTCGAACAATCTATAATCTAATGGAATGGATCAATCAATACAAATCGCGATTAAATCGGTTTAAAAAGGTCACTGAGTAGACACAGGTGTCAGTTTCGAATGACTAATCTTCCCTTGGTGGTAAAATGTAGCGATGAACCGAGACTTTTCTTAAATGTTATGATAATGTAGATATAGAATTCGAACAGATGCGTATATATATATATATATATATATATATATATATATATATATATATATATATATATATATATATATATATATATCAGTGTTTATATATGTAACATTGAAATTGAATGTCCGTTAGATACTTTCCACGAGTATGTAAATTCTATGTGTACAGGAGTTTGTCAGGACAGCCTGGCGTAACGTTTTATTTTAAATCTTTGGACTACTGCTCTCGTATTGAGTGTCAGTTTCACAACAGATCGGTCGATGTAACCCCTACCTTTTTCATGTGTGTTTTATCGAAATCGGGAGTGATTTTGTCGAACTCTGGAATTTGGACGGAATTTCAGTCGGAATCCTTTATTTACTTCATAGTGTAAGAATGATATCGTTTAGTCAGCCATATATAAATAACCCAAGTAATTTACGATTGTAATTTTCGACCACTTACAATGAATATTGAACTTCCTGTAAAATAAAATGTTATAATTGAATTTTCCAAGTTCTCTCACAACTGCGCCGCGGATCCTTGCTGATAGGTATAGTACATTTTTTGGAGGTTCTTTTAGCTATAAGTATATAAATATAAGTTATAATGTAATGTTTATTACTAAATATTATATATATATATATATATATATATATATATATATGATGCCAGTAAAAAGACAGTCCACACTTGTAATTTTTCAATGACTGCAAATTTAAGCTAAATGTTATGTAACTTTTTAAACAACCTATACCTCATTTGATTCGCCTTTTATTCATCTATAATTTTATTGTTCATATTTGATTTTGGTTGAAATATTCTAGTGTTCACGTCATTTAAAAAAAAATAACTTCAAATTGAGGTGGCAAAAAGAAAGTCCGCAGCGACAAATTCGCTTAAAACTGGCTTACATTATCGCCCTAAATCAATTTATAATATCGACCAACTGGCAACAGAATATTTTAATCGTAATTGTTGCTGTTCCAGGTTATATAATGTAACATTTAGTCCATATGCAAGGACTTTCTGTTAGTGAGCGCCAGGTGCTCATTTATCTTCGCCTTTCTGGTTTATCCAATCGAGAAATCGGCCGCAGATTGAAATGTGATGAGAAAACTGTACGAAAGACTGTGCAAAACGCCAAAACACCGACAGGGTTCGTGACGTCCCTAAATCTGGTCGTACTAGAGTTACTTCTAACAGGGAAGACAATGCTATCAAGATCCGCAGCCTAAGAAACATAGCAGTGCAATTTTGTTAAAAAGTGTTCTATTTCTACTTTCGAGAACAGATTAAAGGAATTAATTTGCGAGGATATGTTGCAGGACGCATGCCAATTAATTCTGTAAAAAACAAAAGGCGCCGTCTGGAATTCGTCATATGCAATGAAGATCATTATTCTTCATATTGGTCAAAAGTGCTTTTTAGCGATGAAAGCAAGTTCAATACGCTAGGTAGTGATGGTAGGCAGTACATCCGTCGGAGGAAAGACGAAGAATTTAATCCGAGGTACGCAGTTTCAGTGCTGCAATTTAGTAGAGGTTCAGCTTTGGTGTGGGTATTTATTAATACCAATTGTCCAAGGTCTATACTTCGCTTGCAAGGTCGAATTTATTTTACAGCGTGCATTAAATATTTTTACCCTACCTTTGTATGAATTTAGGTGATAATCCCATCTTTATGCAGGATAATGTTTCCATTCACACAGCTGGCAATGTCAAGAGTCTCCTGGAAGAGCATGATATTCCGTGTTTAGATTGGCCTGCACAATCTCCAGAATTATATTCTATCGAAATCGTATGGCATTACATCAAGCAACAGATACGCAACGATAATCATTTCAAATTTGGAAGAACTTTGGACAAAAATTTAAAAAATAGTGGGATTCTCTTTCCAGGAATATTGCTGCAGTCTAATTCAAGAAATTCACAAAAGATTGAAGGTGTCAATTCTTAGAAGGGATATGCTACTAAATATTAGCTAGTTCATTGTGTTTCTGTTGTATTTGTGTTGCATCAATGTCCTTAATTTACATTTAAATAAGAATTTTCGATTGTGCGGACTTTTTTTTTGCCTCCTCAATTTGAAGTTATTTTCTTATAATTGACGTGAACACTAGAATATTTCAATTAAATGTCAAATATGAACATGGCAAATTATAGAGAAATAAAAGGAGAGTCAAATGGGTATAAATTGTTTAAACAGTTACATTGAAATTTAACTAAAATTTTCAGTTTTTGAAAAAATTACATGTGCGGACTATTATTGTTTTTTATTTTCCTAAAGATTGAAGGCTCAAGTATGGGCGACTGAAAATAAAAATTACGAAATACTTAATACATATATCTAGTCATGACTAATGGAAAAAAAATGAAAAAGTCGCAAGTTACATCAATCTAAACGTGAAAATGACACTCAAATAAAATAATGCTTATTCTTGAGAATGACACGTGGCCGACAATACTTTATGTCGCATTGTGCATGCGTGCTTAACGACTTCCGTTTCTCTTTTTAAAATCCAGTGAACATACAAAAATAAAACTTGACTCGGCACAAATATCAAAATAACATAATTTTTTTTTTTTATCTGAAATGAAAATAAACAAAGTCAATGTAGATCTAAAACGCGTTTGGTAATAAGTTCGGTTGAGAATTAATTTTAATATTTTGCCTGTTTTTTCGGAACCATTAGTGTAACTTCATAAAGGGAACGTTTAGTCGGCAAACTTTTCCTTACACGGCTAGGTATTAGAAAGCCTCCCAAAACATGCGACTATTACGCTTCCAGTGAAGACTTTCGAACCCAGCAGTCAACAGGTCTCAGCAGCAGATGTTAAACTGCCATTTTCAGAGCTAATTTCAACAAATTACTTAATGCGTATCAAACAGCCTTTTTTAGACCTAACTATCACAAATTACTACCACTAACTACCGGTATACAAACTATTGCCTGCTTACTGAAACTACACCGGGGCGTCTAGCGCTTTCTATTGCATATAGCGCCACTGCAGCCTAACCGCCTACTGCAGGTTCTAACGACTTCTGCTAATTCCATCACCTACTTCATCTTTCTGCGCTTCCTGGAGCCTCACTCGCTTACTACAGCTTCCAAGGCCGCATGCAACCGTCAGCGCCTACACCAGCTTCCAGCGCTTCATAGAACCTCCAGCATCTACTGCAGCCTCCAACGTCCCCTGCAGTATCTAGCCTCTTGACGTTTGCAGCGTTGACTTTTTATAGTGTCTGCTAACTTCCGGTTACTGGTTTCAGAGCCGACTTATATCCAAGTGCCTGTTAACGTTCAGCCACCTGTTATATATTTGATTGACGTCTGCAAGCTGGCATCAATGTACACATTCCAGTGCCTATTTATGCTCAGCTTCCAGTTTTCAGCAAGTGACCCCGACTCCTTAGAATTGATCTTCAATATAAGCACTCTATTGCATACAACATTACCATTTCGATTCCTGGTAAATTAAACATGATATCCTTTGTCTGGCATTCTTCCTTGTCTATTGCCGTTAATTTGATTGCATTTGTGTCTAGTTTGTTTGTTGTTAAGTCGATTGGCACCGACACACCTCACAGCCCTCTCAAAATTAGGAGACTACTTTTGCAACCACCTTTTAAATTCATTCTGATATTCTTTTCAACCTCTAATTTTCTTAATGCATTCTGTTATCCCCGATGTTGCTGCCTTTTTTATTTATTTTTTACTTGATAAGGCTCGCCGCTTTATAAGGCTCGGTAGCAACTCTACGATATAAGTTTAACAGTTGTAGGAAAGAAAACATGCGAATAAAATATTCATCTACACCAGAGTTTCCCAATCTTTTTTCGGCAAACGCTCCACAAAGTACACTAAAATACCTACTACCGCACATTTCTATATAAATATTCATACAATAATGTTCGATGTAACAGAAGTACATAATTAAAGTGAAAATAAATAATGGAATAATCATATAGTTTATTTTGAAAAAATTCTATACTGTCAATCAAATGGGACAGTAACAAGTATAAATCAAGCCGGCCGATTAATATATCATAACTTTGCTAATATAATAACAAATGGCATAAAAATCAAAATAATAATCCCAAGACTGACCGATTAATGTGCAGATTATTCTTTAAATAAAGACGTATCCCGCCTTGACAGAGTTCAAAATAGACTTTGTAGTCTCGTAGGCGATGCCATTTTCTCGTCCCTACAACCTCTTTCCCACGGAAGAGACGATGCGAGCTTGTCTCTATTTTATCCTTATTTGTATGGCAAATGCTCGTCTTTACTCCAATCTATGGTCCCTCCTCACGCAAAACTTTAACGAGAAACATTCGTCTAGCTGAAAACACTATCAATAATTCCCCCGCTCTTTATATGTGGTTTAACCTAAACGTAGATTCCATGAACAAATCTTTTTTTCTTAGAACTGCACACACGTGGAACTGTCTTCCATTTGCCGGCTTTCCGGCTGACTTCAATACGGTCGTCTTAAAGTCCAACCTAAACAAGTCCTTAATGAGCCGTTCATTAATCCAATTAATCAAAGTTTCACTACTGATGATTGTTACGATATTTCCCCATTTACTAGTGTATATTCTTTAGCCCTTATCCTCTAGTGGCTTCTGGTCTCTTATAAGTGATGCCTCCTATATAAAAAGATGAGAAACACCTAGTAATATTACTAGAAGCTCTCAGTTTCACCGCCCCCTAAGAAGTCTCAGGGACTCTCTTTATGATTAATTTGGCCAACGCCTACCTAAATCCTGTGACCCCCCCCCCTACTGGAGGGCGGTATCAATCTTATTTGGGAAACCCTTGTTTAGACCTAGGAACAAATAGAGAGCGAGGGAAATGTGGACACTTGTTGTAGCTAAACAAGTGTTTTATGCGCATATTTTACAACGGGGAGAATAGATTAAAGCCCAGTCAAGCTACTAATGTTGTTTTCTTTTATTTTTTAAAATCCTTTCAGATGCGGTTTTATCATTTGTGCATTTATTCTTTTTTTTCTACATTTTTTCTTCTAACAGGGCAGAAAAGACGGAACAAAGATATTCATAAAGAAAATAATGCGTTGTTTACATCTTTTGCTGCAGAAGAGGATTGTCCGTTTATGCAGTAAGCATGCAAATAACATCCTCATAGAAGACTTTCTTAAATGTCAAGGACTGGACAGCCACTTTTTTCATACGGTAGATGGCAAATCCGAGAAGGGGTTTTCTGAAATGGCTGCTATTAATAGTAACACTCATTAATTTGACATGAACAAAATTATCGGAAGCATGCACGGTTTTCTGCGAGTCTTACTGCCAGGGTGTTGTGCTGTAGTTTTTTTAAAAGTAGCAAACACAATTCTGATCCGTTGAATCACATTCATTATTATGTAACAATGATCAGATTCTAAAACTTTTGAGGATGGTGGTGGCAGTGGTGACAGGAGTTGTGGCGCCATTAGTAGCGTTAGGGGTAGCTGCCCCGGTAGAGAGGGAAGCGTTGGCGGCAGTATAAGTGGTGCTGGTGAAGTTGCAGTGGCAGCGGTGGTAGTTGTAAAATAATGTAGTTGTAAAATAAAACATGTTTTTTAATTATTCAGAAGTGGCTTTTTATGGGAGTTTTTGTAATCAATCAGAAATGTCTTTTTTCAGGGAATTTTTATAATTATAAAAAATAGATATTTGAAAAATTAGATATTAAACACATTTTTATAACGATTAATCAGAAGTGACCTTTCCAGATTATGTTTGTTAACACTTTGTTGAAACATTAAATATCTGAAAAACCAAAACTTAATCGGAAGTGACGTTTCCATGGCAATTTTGTAATAAATCAGAAGTAGCTTTATTGTGCGTTTTTGTAGTTAAGCATATATGGCTTTTCCAGTGCATTATTATAATTAATGAGAACTGATTTTTCTTGGGCACTTTGTTATTTTCAAACATTGTTACATTAAATGAAGTAGTTGAAAATAAATAATTTTTATAAGGTGTTTTCCAACAAGTGACACTATTTTTATGCTATATTAGTTATTTTAAATATTTAAATTTACTTCTTAAGGGATGTCAGAATGATAACGGTCTAAGCGAATTAGCGTATTAATATATAGAATAATATTATATGATATTTATTTTTTACCTCTACATAATTATTGTACTTACTAGGAGTTTTTTCACGGACCACAAGACAATTGTTTTCCCTGTCAACAACCTGCAGTTTTACCTGGAGTTTCCTCCGATGTCTAATTATTTTTGTGAATTTCTTCCTGGCAACGTCCATTAGTCTTTACCTAAATTTAACGCAAAAATCCTTAGGAATACTCAAGCAAAAGAGGTCTGGTTAGTGCTTTGTCTATTTGATCTTTCTGCTCTCGATCCCTCACCACTATTTGGTGTGTTGTTTTTTTTTTAATTTTGACAGGGCACTTTTCAAAAGATTGTTAACGTACAATTATACGGTTTCAGTTTTCTTTATTCGATCCGGCGTTCTTCCATTTATCACCTCTACTATAGTTTCTACGAGGTTAGGTTCTGTAGCTTATGTGACTTCTGCTGCATTCACTTGTTTTCTTTAATATTTCAACAGATTTAATATGTTATTCGCTGTATATTTTCAGCCATCCTACTGATTCAACTCATTCATTTTTTTTCGGAAATATCCCTATTTTTTTCTACAAATAAGTTACTAATTATCAAGGGCCGGAGATTACTCAAGGATAAGTATACACTAGACAATGTGAAAATATCCTGGTAATCATTAATAGTGAAAATTTGGTAAACTGGATTATGTACAGGGAAGGCTTAAACACTTGTACGATTTCAAGATAAAAATATTGGTCAGTTGAAAAGCAGGAAAACGAAACAGATGCACAAGCGAGCAGTTATTAGAAAAAAAGCTTATTTCATGCAACCTGCATTTAGTTTTACGCACAGATAAAGAGTGGATAAAATTATTGATAGCGGTTTCAGCTAAACGAGTGTTTTAGTGAATGCCAAGAAAGGGACACCATAGATTTGAACACGGACGAGCACTGGCCATGAAAAAACAATAAAGCAGACATTGGCTTGCAAAATCTCATCTGTGGAAAAGAGGTTACAGAAAAAAGAAAGGGAAATCTCGATAGGCTACGAATTCTATTTTTAACCATGCTAAAGCAGGATAAGATGATTCTAGTAGCTCCAGCCCAGATGCAGCAAGAGTACTCCATCTTTGGACGTAGTTGGCTCTTATACAGGTAGATAATTGGTTCAGCAGTGAGATATTTATTAGAGCTTAAAATACTCCCACTATTTACCAGTAGATTTTGCAACATATTTGATGTATGAGTTCCATATTAGATCAGGAGTAAATGGCATACCCAGAAGCTTGTCAAAACATAGAAAACCCCAAGACGAGAGCTATTCATTTCAATTAATGCCAGACGCTGGTCAGAGCGTTATGGATGTAAAAATAGAAGCTTTGTTTTAGATGCATTAAAATAAAGCAGCCGCATGTTTCCCCATTGCAGCGTGTGCTCAAAATCAGAGAAAAGAATACAGAAGGAACTCGGTCGTTCAGTGCTTTTAGCCGTAAACGACCAAGTTCCTTACAACCGTAAACGCTCAAGCCGTAAACGTTTAGCCGTAAACGTTTAGCCGTAAACGACCAGGTTCCTTACAGAAGGAACTTGGTCGTTTACGGAACTTGGTCGTTTACGGCTGAGGACACTACCATAAATGGTAGTGTCGTCAGCAGAAGTGTCTACGAATGATCTCAAGATGTAATTTTGGTAGATCATTGATGTAGATTAGGGGGAGTGCTGGGCCGAGGATAGATGCCCGAGGGACTCCAACATTATTAATTTGAGCTTCTGATTTCGACCCATCAGCCACTACTATTATAAATCAGAAAGAAATGGTGTAACAATTACAAAGATATTTCCAACTGTACCATAGAAATAATAGTAGGAGAACTAATAAATGTTTGATATATTTCATCTTCCATTCTCGTGTATTTGCTTCTCTGTGTTCTTGATATTCATCCCATGGACTGCTCGAACGAGAAAATTTATTATCTGACAGAGCTTTTACTTATAACCCCTTTTCCCACATCTGTATCTTTCTTATTGAATGTGTCTGGTGCTACCAGATCAGGCTGCCTATTTGCTTTCTGAGACGAAATGCACCTACATCGATTTCTGTTTTTGTTTTCTATTCTCTTTTGTAAAACTTAATTATGTTCTACAAAACAAAACAAAATCAACAGCCCCTTCCCTTCCCCTTTTTCTTTCCCTAATTCCCGGTCCTGGATATGACCTTAAACTCTATCTGATAGTGAGGTCCTAGTTTGCGGGCTTTGGGGAGCGTGGAGCCACCTTTTAATTGCCATTGCTCCCAGGTCCACTCTGACCCGGAGTGGTAGTACCTGTTAGGGTCCAAACTATGGGTTAAATAGAAAGAAAAAATACATTCTATTAAAAAATTATTCTTCAAAATCTGGTAAGATTCCACTTGACCCAGTGGACCTGGATATGACCTTAAACTATATCCGATCGTGAGGCCCCAGCTTGTGGGTTTTGGGGAATGTGGAGCCACCCTTTTATTGCCACTGTTCCCAGGACCATTCTGACCCAGAGTGGTAGTACCTGTTAGGGTCTCAACTATGAGTTAAATAGAAACTTTTTTGAAAAAAATCAAATGTTCTATTAAACGTTTTCTTCAAAATCACTGGATCGGCATTAAATGACCTAGAAAGGGTAGATATGCCGTAAAACAATCAATCAATCAATCTTATCGGATTGTAAATTCATGAACTTGAGTATATTTCCTATTATCGATATTATTGCTCATGCAATACTTAAGAATGGCACTCTATGGGAATTATAAAGTAATAGTCAATGAGATTAACGTTTATGCAACGCTCAGAACTTCCATCGTTCGAACAAATGTAGATATATTTAACATTTATTAACTGTTTGAATTTTAATTACAGAGAACTCAGTTATTTTCCTTTGCGTAAAATTCAAAATCAACGTGTATTTTTCTTTAGAGCGACAATTTTATGTATGCTTCTTCTGGAGAAAGAAACATGAAGCTATGTCTCCTCTCTCTCTCTCTCTCTCTCTCTCTCTCTCTCTTTCTCTCTCTGTCTGTATATATATATATATAGATAGATATATAACTTACTACCTAGATCTACATAAGTATTGAGCACTGTTGAAGTAAATACTTTAAGTTTACGCATAAATTTATACTCTCGTATATTAATTTATGTGATTATATATATATATATATATATATATATAAATATATATATATATATATATATATATATATATATATATATATATATATACTCCAAACACAGATTATTTCGGATACATTGACGAAATTTTAATTTTTCTTCCTGAAAATACGCACATAAATATCACTATGGACAAATTAGACTCAGTCGAACCTTCCATAAAGTGTACCTATGAAACAGAAAACAATAACTCATTACCTTTCTAGACATACTTATTATAAAATCCAATAATAAACTATCCTTCACGGTTCACCGACAAACTACACACAAAAACAATTACATACATTTCTACTCACACCAAATAATAAAATAAAAACATGGATGATAATTGGTTTCTTCTTACGCGCTTTCAGAATTTGCAGTCCCGAATATGTGGACGAAGAATTCAAATACCTCACAAACATTTTGAAAACTTTGCAATATCCGACATATTTCATATTGAATGCTAAGAGAAAACGCCACACAAATATTTTCCAGAATAAGTAATAATAAAAATCATACACACCAGACCTTTCTCTCGTAAACTGACATCTTCTTTTACCCAAACACCAATAATACAATAATCTGTAACCCACTAAACAAACTAGAAATTCCTAACATACAAACCACATCACTAACCATAAAACATATATTAAAAACAACGAAACATCTCCAAAACAAACCGGTTTCCAATGGAGGTATATACACTATTCCTTGCCAAAATTGCCATCATAAATACGTTGGTGAAACTCAGTGTAAATTAGAAAAAAGGCTCAGTGAACATAAAAGAGATAGAAAAAAATAGCAATTCTCTTAGTGCATTATTCTCTCATTCATTGCAGCATAATCACACCTTTGACTTTAAACAGGCAAAAATAGTTAAATTTATTTCAAATAAACCGCGCCGGAGACTTCTTGAATCTGCGCTTATCTCAATTTCAAGCACAATTAAACAACGTGCAGGTTTCTATAACTTAGCGCCATTAATACGTAAACTTTTAATAAAAGAACATTATTTAACTGTAGACACAGGTTAACCTTCTCACACCATTCAAACACCCCCTGTAATAATTAGCACATAATCTCAATCAATAAATTACATTAAAAAAAACACCTATTTCATTTCTTTTACAAACCTATATTTTAATTTCAACAGATATATCTTTTTTCAAGTAAGAATATTAACTGCGTTCGTATTTTTGAAATTACATTAACGACTATATGACGTCATTAAAATTTCCCTCTCTTTAACAGCGCCAACCCTCCCCCCTTCTTTTTGAATTTCCAGCGTCTTTTTCCGTTTTTCTGAAATAGAAATGCGTCACACTGTGCATGTGAAACATTTTCAAATATTTTGTACTGGTATTTCTTGTTTCTTAATCTCATTCATCCAGAGGAAGACTCGAAATAAAGACGAAACGTTGATGAACACATAATACGGTTTGTTCCTTTTTATCACTCTCTCTCTCTCTCTCTCTCTATATATATATATATATTTATATATTTATATATATATATATATATATATATATATATATACTATTATTTGTCTGTTTTGTATTTAGTGAAACACACGGAAATTTTTTTTATGTTAGGGATTTTTAAAAATAGACACAATCCGGAATGCCTCTTTTTGGAGCTAGCGGAGTTTCCCCTTCATAAAACAGACACTGTGCTTTACCGTGACAGCGTAGGAAGGCAATACATTTTTCCACATGTGAAAACTTTGTTTTTCTTTTTAATGTTTGCTCAAAAATAAAAACACTCAAATTCGGTGAAGAGTTGACATGTGATGCATCTTAAAAATTGGTCCTTGCTGACAATTAAAAGTGATAATAAACATTGAAAAAACGTAGTAAATCATTAATGTTGGCTCTTTGTTAAAGTGTAGAATAGTTAACAGTCGAGAACTTGGAAACACTTACAAACATCAACGAATAGCTGATAACAAACGCAGTAACATTCAAGTATAGTTCCTACGTGCTGAAGTTGTGTTTACGTTCTTTTTATTAAATTTATTTTAGCTGTCTATACAGCATATAAGTGGTTGCGTGTCGTTTACCCGTTGGGGGCTTAATTCTTTAAAAATTGTATAAAAACTCTATGACTACCAATTACTCGTAATTTGTGGGTGCATATCCCACTTAGCTTCAGTGGAAGAGTAAGTCATTTGTTTACAACTGTTTGGAAAAAACCTCTCCACCTGTTAAGCAAATAGCAGCCAGTAGTTTATTTTTTATTCAGTATGTGGAAACCACTTTGAACAGCATATTTTGAAATTAGATTACATTTTACATCATTTACGCTCTGATCCCCATCTGGCATTAATTGAAACCAATGGCTCTCGTCTTAAGGAGTCTTAAAGTTTTGAGAAGCTTCTGCGCTTCACCTCTACTCCTGATCTGAAGTGGAACACAATCATCAAATCCGTTGACATGGTCGCTAGAAAAATGGTGGGATCCTTCTGTCGATCCAGTAGATATCTCACTGTTGATTAATTTCTCCACCTCTATAAGAGCCAGGTACATCCAAGGACGGAGTACTGTTGCCACATCTTGGCAGGAGCTGCTAGAAAGGGCTTATCCTGCCCTGATAGAGTTAAAAGTAGATATCGTAGCCTTGTAGGGGATTCCCTTTTGTCTTCCTTGCAACCTCTTTCTCACTAAGGAGATCTTGCCAGCTTTCTATGTTTTATCGTTATTTTCATGGAAAGTGCTCGCCTGAGCTCCAATCTATTATCACCCTATATAAACTTTCAAGAAAACATTCGTATGGCTGAAAACACTATCAATAATTTCGCACATTCTTTATCTGTGCCTAAACCTAAATGTAGAATCAATGAACAAAGTTTCTATATTAGAAATGCACGCCTGTGAACTTGTCTTCGGTTTGCCTGCTTTCCAGCTGATTACAATTTGGTTGTCCTCAAGTCCAATGTTAATAGGTTGTTGATGAGCTTGATGTAAAGAACACCTTCATTTCTGCACTTTAAAATTATACGTGTCGATAAATAATTAAATTCTACTGCGTTTGGTATATTTTTTCTGTTGTTATTTATTTATTTTTTTGTAATTTTAATTTATAGAGGCTGGAATGATCAACCAAAACAATGTACTGGGTAAAGTCTATTTTGTAACGAATGTAAAAAATGGTTTACTGATAAAACATTTGTGACAAAAAAAAATAATAAATAATTGTTTCGAAATCGATAAATGCTACTTTACTCGATACATAGGTTACTTAATGTTTTAAAGTGTTTCCAAGCGCCTTTCTTTATTTTCTAAATCTTAAATTGCGTATTTCCATATTTATACCGCTAGCCGCTAAATCAAACTTTTATCCGCTAGATTGCAAACAGAACTTTGAGATCTAGCCGGAAAACTGCCAAATTAGCAACACTGACCTGTGTAACTTAAAATATTTCACTGAAACAAGCGTTTGTTTTTATTTATAAGAGTTACTAACATGTTTTAAGATCGGATTTTTTTCAATTTTCGATACTTATCAAAGGAATTTCTGAAAAAAATACATTTCTAAGAACACTACCAGAAATATAAATTAGCTTTGCTTTACATTTGCAAAAGATAAGCTCTGCCGTTTCGGGACGTATAATAAAGAAACTAACACACACACACGCAAAGTGACTTTTATAGAAAGATATAGAGATAGAGATACAGATATAAGATAAAGTATAACACGGATGACTTTCATGTTTTCTTTAAACTTTAATTGTTTTATTTATGATTCTGACTCTCATCCTGTCTTACTAAATATATATTTATATTTTCACATAAAATGCCAACCTACTTTGCAATAACATATTAGTTTAGTAATTACATATTTGTTTTGTTTTGTTTTTTTTTTTTTGCTTTTATTACTTACATATTTTACAGCGTGAAATTAGTTTCCGCTTTGCATGCAATTTGATATATTGCATATTTCTTAACTTTGCTACTTCATGTATAGTTCATAAAGAAACTGCACCGACTCGGCGTTGTCCGTTATGTAATAAACTGATTTTAATCCATCATAGACAGGTTCCATTTTATTACTACCGGTATTTCGGAGGTCGGGATTGAGAACCGGGTTTTGTCTAAAAGTGCTCACTAATTTATTAAGCCCGCATAAATATCTGATGGATACTACTTAATAAAAATTGTTTCAATTCATTATTTAATATGCATTTACTCATCAAAGCCCGAAGGCAATTCTAGAATAGAGGTTATTCGACGTTATTAAGACAGCGAGATAAGGCCGTGAAAATCAGTATTAGTGGAAATTTGCTATGGTTTTGTTATAAATAGGGACGGCTCAACACAAGCTTATTTACGAATTGAAAACGATTATGTTCTAGTCAGGTGGAAAACAGTTTCACAGTTGTTAGTTCCAAAGATAAGAAGTTAAAGGAAAGACACTGCTCATGGAACGTTCGTTTTGTATGATACATATATAGAGAGTGAGGGATACTATTGTATCTGTTGTAAAGTTTGTTTTTTACAGTTGAAACCTAGATTAATACTCACTCGAGCATTTACAATACATTTTAATATATTCATTATTATCAGATAGTGTGTATCCGACATCTCTGTTGTTGGCATTAAGTTTAACTTTCGAACACATAACTTAAGTATCCTTTTCCTTGATAATCGCGCAGATTAAAGGGATGTATCTTTTTATTTATGTACTAAGCCTCTTTGTGGATTCTTTCTTGTGTTTAAGTTAAATGCATCGCGCATAATTACTGAGCGGCTTAATGTACTTCCGGTCGGGCCGTGGTTGTTCTTAATGGATCTGATCACAACTTCTGATTAACAATCAGCTGGGTCGAGTGCACCAATCCATAAGTGATCTTGGCCGTATTGAATCTTACAATAATATTGACCATCAAACCAATCATTTTGGGAGAATTGTGCAAGGAAGCCAACAAACGGAAAACAAGTATCAAAAAATCAAATATTCAAAGAAAGCAAAAAAAATTGATCTTAAAAAAATTGATCTTAAAAGCGAAAATGTGCGTGGGCGAGGACAATTCTCAACTTTTATAATACAAGAATTCTTGATTTACCGATTGAAAATGTAGTATATATAGAGCATCCAGACAGGTGAAAAAGTGTTTAATCGGTTTTATTTTGGCAAACCGCGCTGCTAAACGGTTTAAATTGAAAAACGGTTACGTAGGTGTCATCAGATTTATATCTATTTGTTAAATGTTTAACGAGTACGCATACGTGAACCGGTCACATGACAGATTTGTAATGTCAATAGAAAGTAGATTTTGAAAGTGGTTTACCAGCTCTTCATGAGAAAATGTTTTTAAAGGGGCCTTCTAAAATCCTTTCCAGCTGACCTAATGTTTAATGGGCTAAACTCGGTGTCTTTAGGTTTTGGTTTCGATCTAAGCTAGAATATTTTTTATTTGCAAAAAGTCAACGTTCAAGAAAAGGCATAGCCCTGAGATACATTGGCACTACTGCGCGTTTTTTCCAGATTATGATGTGGAATACGATGTTTTTCCGACGTACAGTGTTATTTATAACTTGTTCAGTTTTTCTCTTTATTTCATCGCAAATATTCACTTTTTCCGAGTTATTAACCAACAACGTGACTGTCGATATAAAGAAATGATGAGGAAGATTGTCGGCGGCCATCTTGTTGACTCCCAACTTATGGAAACTTAAGATTTGCGATGAAATGAAAAGAATTTTATTTAATTTATAACAAAATAAGTGCCAGGTTTAAAGAAAAGTAACTTTGATTGGTTACGGTAACATGTTTTGTATATCAATTTTTTCGGCCTTTTCTTTTCGTTTGTTCGCATCAATTAAGTAGTGTCTTATTATTATTATACTATTTACTTTTTCTTCAATGAATTCGTTCGAGGCAATATGAGAACAATGACGTAAACGCTGGTTGAAAAGATGAAAGCTCTTCGCGTTTTGAAGGTAGAGGCATCATTAAGCGATGAAGTACCATCCTTTTGTATAAACAACATCTATTAATCTAGTAAATTAATACTAGCTTACTTAAACCTTACTCATGTTTATAGAAAAGTAAATAAAAACGCCTGTCTTGCTCTATCTTTATTTTAATGCCAAGATCGCCACAGATAATGACGCATGGGTGAAAGTGATAGAGACACATGACTCTCGAAAATTAAACAACTATGAAATCCGTTTGTTGTCCTTTTTTCAGTGAGAATCGCACCTATATTACGAATACCATGTTTTAAAGGTAAATTAGTGCATCAACGCATTGGCATCAAATTGATTTTTTTTCATAATCGATTTTGCAATATGGATTCCTGTGTATCGACTTATTTTTCTGGATTGTATTTCTTAAAAGTTTATTTGGCTAGCACTTTGAAGTTTGGACTATTCCTAATTTCGATTTTTCATTATTCTCTTGTTTTAATGTTTATATCTTTGTCAAAAACGAGGGTGGTAATGAAGATAAACTCCTTCTCCCTAAAAAAATGTTCTCACGATGTGCGCCTCCAAAAGCCCCTGACAGCCCAATCCTGCGCCTAGCCTTCTCGTGTTGATTAACTACTAAGTCCAGCAAACTTGTTTTTACTAGTTGTAAGAAGGTACACGGGGGGTTAACTGGCGCCTTAAAACTAGTCAGTCTGCACCGTTGGGGTTCATCAACTTTAGATAATAGCGTATCTAGTAGAAGGTAACTGAGTAAAAACGTGTGCTTCCTTGCGGGAATACACAAGCACAGACTGGAAAACAACGAGTGACCTTATAGTATATCTATAAATGTTAGAATATGTGTGTGAGGACAATTCTTAATCTATTAACTCAACGAATTATGTAATGTTTAGGTTTCGATTCCAGCTAATAGTACCAATGTCATTTTTTTTAAACGATCACTACTTATATTAGGTACAGCGTGATAATAATCAATAGATAATTTCCTCCATTATAATAATGAAAAAATCGGCACGAATGAAAATGTCATATTTAAACGTCCTATACTACTGGGCTACGCCGAAAGACCTGCTATTATATAAAAACAGGACTATGTCTGTATGGGTGCAAAACGTCTATGACAAACACCTCTCTGATTATTGTGTCTACAGATTTGAAGATAGCTCAAATGGAAATGACGAGGGATAAATAATAGATTTGGCTGGAGCGCTGAATTCTTTGGTTTAAATTCCAGCTGGTGGCACCGGACTATTTTTTCTTTTGAAACCATTAGTATATATACTTGATACAATAAAGAATGTGCTCAATAATAGTAAACAAATATCTCTTATGAATTATAGCATCGTATTTTTGCGTATTTTAAGGTCGAGCAACGCTGACGTCCCGCTAGTGCATTACACACACACACACACACACACACACACACACGGTCCTTGCTAATGAATCCAGAGATGGCTTCTTTCGCCGGGTTCAGATCTACCGACTAGTAAAATCGTGACACCCTGCACACTGAAGTTTCCCGAAAGGATGAAACACTGGTGTCTGTAGGAATTTAACAATGATTATATATATATATATATATATATATATATATATATATATATATATATATATATACGTAAATTGAATAAAATCACAACCTACATGAATAGAAATTAACTTATTTTGGCGTTAAGCTCTTACAGCTGTTTCGTGAAAGGATGGACAATTACCTCTCGTCCATAGAACTGTAAATCTTCCATCTAGTCACTCCTCAGAGACGCTTACAACTATTTCTAACAAGTTTTTCAATCCGTTGTGAACACGTTTATGTTTTCCTCCATATGAAATTGAGCTCGTACTTATACTTAGTTTTTTTAGTTTCGTACAACCGTTACAGTCAAGAACATCCTCCTATAACTTTGTTTTTAGCCTATTTTGGAGGCACTATTTTAAATTAGTCTCACAGCTGTAAGATTTCTACGCCCAAATAAGTGAATTTCTATTCATGTAGGTTGTGATTTTATTCAATTTACGTATATATGCTCTGGAAACTCTTTTGAAAATTCATTGAGCTGAGATTATAATAGAGTTGGTATTATAGACAATTATATTCTAAACTTGCAACAGAAAGGGATTGTCGATAAATATATATATATATATATATATATATATATATATATATATATATATATAAATATATATATATATATATATATTACAATAGAAAAATGAGACCATGAACAGTAATATAGGTAATCTTAAACATGGAAAAGTAAAGGACTAGTTGTTGAAATCTGAAAAGAAAAGAACAAGAAAGTCTAGTGAAAAATAAAATAAATTTACAACTTAAAATATTGTAGCATTAAGACTTGATTATATAATGTTATAAAATGAATTAAAAATCTTCATGTTGCAATATTTTAAGTTACAAATTTATATTTTTTACTAGAATATCTTGTCATTTTTTTCAGTTTTAACAACCACTCCTTTACCTTTCCATGTTAAAGTTTAGCAATATTACTTTTCCTGCTCGCATTTTTATACTGTAATCCATGATTTTTCCATGCTGTCAATACGATACCTTTTTCTTTGTTTAATTTCAGTATTATTTTCTGCCCCCATACATACATATGTAATAAGCAGTATACGGCACTCATCTGCTTTCAATAAAATACGCCACATTATCTCTCTTTCATGCTTTCATTCACTCTGTTTCCCTTGTTACTTCTCTTTTCGCGGCAGCAGTGAATTGATAGAAACAGTAGTAGCGGAAGTGATGTGGTTGCTAAGGAAACCAGTTATAAAAAGGCATCGCTCACCTCGCTACGATTTTTAACACCAGTAAATTCATCATAACTCTTGTTTTACTGGACAAAATTGAGATTTTATTTTCGCAATATAGCTGAGAAAGTGGTCAATAAACTGTAATAATTGTTGGCAATATGGTCGATAAATAAGTAAACGGTGACGCTTTAGCAGTTCGTAATTACTAAAACTATCACTTACCTATATATTCACACACTACAGTGTTTGAATTATATACATACACACACACACACATATATATATATATATATATATATATATATATATATATATATATATATATATATATATATATATATATATAGTCATCCACATCCAGTTCGGTTTTGTCCTGGCTATGACCTTAAACTATATCCAGTGGTGAGGCCCAAGCTTGCGGGCTTTAGGGAGTGTTGAGACCCCCTTTAATTTCCATTGCTCCCAGGTCCAGTCTAACCCGGAGTGGTAGTACCTGTTAGGGTCCCCAACTATGGGTTAAATAGAAACCGACTTGAAAACAACACATATATTATATTAAAAAAAAAAATCTTCAAAATCTTTGGATTCGGCATTAAAAAACCTGAAAAGGGTTGATATGCCGTGAAACAAAAACATCCAACCAACCAACCAACCATTTCGGTTTCGTCGGTCACGGCTCATGAGACGTTACTGAGAAAGTTCCCCATGAATAGCAGTGAAACTAAGATTATTACGTATTGACAACTGAGATATGGTCAAAAAAGGCATGTGTTGATCGACCGTTATTGTACCAAAATAGTTGTATTGCAAAGTTAATGGTAAGTATGTTTTACCCTGTAGCATTATAAGACATTAAAACGTGAACGTTTGAAACGTGCGCATAAAACTGAAGGCTGTCTTCTTTCCCTGATCGATTTGTAAGTGTTTCCCGGGCGACATCTTTCACAAAAGCATCGCCTTCTTTGGAGACAGATGTCGGAAAATATGTCAGAATTAACAAACACGGAAAAGGTCACGTTTGATGAAAATACGACAAACATAAGCAACTGTTTTCTGTTTGCCTAGTTTGTACAACATTCGAATCTCGAAACGAAAATCGATATGACACTTCCCGGAAAGTACGATTGGCCACGAATCACCGGGGGATAGAAAGGCGGAAGTTTCTATTCAGAAGATATTTTTTTTTTTTTTACAATCCATGGATTTTTTTTCATTCTGTCATTTTGAAACGACATTGACAAAACGGCATGTTTACTTTACGTAATATTCCGAGTCGAAATTAAACGAGGATATGAGATTTTCTATCAAAATGTATGTGTTATTCTCCTTTTCTGAACTACATATTTAAATCAATAATCTAATTGCATGGTATGCATATGCATATGTATGTATGCCTCTATATTAGTATGTATATATGTATATATGATGTATATATATTTAAACATACAATATATAGAGAGAGATATACATTAAATATATAAATATACTACATATATACATATATATATAAACATATATATGCGCACGCACATATATATTTATATATGAATTTAAAACGATATATATATATATGTGTGTGTGTGTGTATACATAGAGAGAGAGACAAACAAAGAGAGAGAGGGGGAGGGAGAAAGAAAAGTACTATATATAATCTATATATATATATATATATATATATATATATATGTATATAATATGGAATATGAACTAGGAGACCGTAAACTAGCGTTTATGCAACACTCTAGATTGTCTTATGTTTGTGCTCGAATTAGATTTTCGGCATATATTAGACAATCAAGAGGGTTCGGACGGCAGAAGCGTTTCATAAATGCTTGTTGACATACTCTTAGCTTTGTTTTCTAGGGCAGTTCTTGCTGTTAAGTATTTTTATAGGGGATTAATAATGCTTCTTAAATAATGATTGCCATTTTGTATCTACCGATTCACGTGAAGCTATAATCAAATGCTCTGATTATATGTATAAAGTGGCTTAATCTCCTGCTCCAACGCATTCGTCTGAATGCAATTTTAAAACAAGATCCATAGATATTAGCACACTTACAGAAACAAAATATAGATGCAGGTATTAACGCGTATCAGAATAAAAATTGAAGAAAAACGGTTCACAGTGTTTAAAATATATTCGTGACCCCCTGAGAAATCTTCAGAAAATAAAATCAGTCTCATGTCCAAGACTTTTGTATGGATGATTTTTTTTTTTACTAAATCGCAGAATCTCTTGCGAGCAACACACCTGTACACTTGATAGAAATAGAAGGAAAAAGCGGAATAAAACGAGCAAAGCCAATGAGCTAATATTTGCCTTTATAGCAACGTTTTGCTTTCCTTTTTGTAGGCTTTTTTTTATTGAACTGTAAAATGAAAAAAAAGGGCTTGCCACGGTCCCCCAGGCATTGTGAATAATATTGGATAGAAGAAGGCATCCATTGATCGAGGCGAACCTGTCTATTGAAAATCCTGTAGATTATAAGTCCATTTTTATTTTATTCGCAGTTGTTTCGGAATATTCTAAGCAGAAAAAAAATGAATGTAAAGAACACGAAAGAGGAAGAGAGAATGATAGGACGGCAGAAATCTGAAATATAAAAGTAGGCGAGGGGGGTCCAGCAGTCTTTGACAAACTATAGATACACACGAAGGAGGTGCATAATCTCCAACCTCACCTCTCCTGATTCGACGTTGTTAAATACCAGTGACAAGTGAAATGTATGTACAGGACGACTTGGAAACAAATGTCGAGATAAACGGTGAACATATACAGCGCTAGCAGTATCAGAATTTTTTTGAAATTTTCAGGCGAGTCGCCATTTTGAATATACACCTATATTTCTATCAGATTTTTATAATAGTAAAACGTAATTTAAACCCGTAAATTTTATTTCAATCAAACGAGCAAAGACCAAATGTTAATATCATAAAAGCTTTAATAGAGAAATAAACAATTTTATTTATTTTTCCTTCGATTTTGCACTTAACATTTCACGGAATGTCGAACAAAACACTAGTTGAATCTTACGATAAATATTTTTAAAATGGCAAAATATATAACTTACCTGGTTAATGAGTAAGATATGCTTTCTTTTAATCTTCCTGTATGAGAATTTATTCATATTTATGTATTATAATCCATGTATTTTTTAAATGGAAGGATTTTTCCAACACACATCGCGACCAAGCGTGGCTTTCAAAGCAACTTGTAACGACACCGGAAGTGAAAAATTATCTCTTACTTATGTACGGAGGCCTATAAGTGTAAAAAAAACACTAATTCAGAAACCTTAATAATCTCGATATTGGATTATATTCCTTCAAATTTTCCACTTTTTAAGGTTTTCGGAGGCGCTGAAAACGGAAATAACCATTTATATATACGGCAAACGAAACTAGTAGTTTCCAAGATAAAAAAATTTACAAATGGTCACAAAGTGGGGGGTCACTTTTCTATAATGATGTGACGTCAAATGGGCACCCACTTTATGGCCACATTGCAATGAACAGATTTAAGGGAGATAACTTGTCCTTTTTTTATTTTTGTGCCTTTACGCTATCGTAAATAAAAAAACTGGGAGTTTTCATTTTTTCATTAACACGAATTACGATATGACGCAGATATGCAATGTTATTTTTTTTTAATATCTTAAAGAAATACCTGAATTTTTTTTTATTATACTATAAATCTGCATTATCCGATTTCGTCTTTTTTTTATATCGAAAAAAAGGAAACCAGGAATTAAATATAAATATATAAACTGATCGACCATTAATTACTGGAACATTCTAAACAAGAATTAAGCTTCCACGTAAAAAACAAAACAAAAAAAAAACACGTGGTTATCGAAAAAAGAAGGATTTAAATTTTGGACTTTACCGGTAAATTTACAGATAAGTGATATTTTTTGTTGTTTTAAATTTGAGTATTTTATTTATTCATGTTTTATCTTCAATTTGTGATATATAAAACGTGTCAAACAAAATTAATTATTAAAATTCTCATAGACATTCCAAAATGGGGGGGGTGAATTTATAAAACAACGTTTGTCTAAAATATTATATTTAGTTTATCGGAAAGAGCATAAAATTTTACATTCACCCTGAAAAAACATAACAATTGAACGAATAGGAAAATTTTGATAGATTTTTAAAGTTTAAAAATTGAAAAATATTCATCTCATAAAAATCAATTGATTTCACTACGTAACAAAATGGCTTCCCAGAGCGCACGCACGCACTTTGTAAACAATGTTTTTTAAACAATGAAAAATAATATTTCTATAATTTTTTAAACAACTTAAATAGTTTATTTTGGAAGCATATTCTATAAAGAAAATAAATAACCCACTTTAGAAAGAGAAATTACGAGTTTTCTATATTTTAATCGCAGTTTTCTGTTAGGGGTGTCAAAAATTCCCCCAAAATTCTGATACTGCTAATACAGCGCTTAGAATTCGCAAATGGTCATCTATCTGGCATTAAACAGGCAAAACGTTGCTTAACTTCGATGATCTGATGAGGACCGGTGTGTAAATGCGATTATGCCGTATAAAAGATTAAGAAAAAAGAAATTAAGTGTCCAAATGAAAAACGCGATAAATCCGATTAGATGGAATTGCAGACTTCTTCTATAATATAAATCTAATCTGTCCGTTTAAATGTATGTGTGTGTATGTATGTATGTATGTATGTATGTATGTATATATGTATGTCTGCCTGTTTGGGTATGCGGGTAACCTAATACCTCAGGGAGATGGACGCCTCTGCCTTGCATAGTTTCAGGTCATCCTTGGGCAAGGTGTAGTACCTGTTAGCCTCCCTCTCAAGTTCTGCTTACTATATTGTGAGAACTAGGGATATATAAATACATATGCATGTTTGCTTGCATATGTGTATGTGTGTGTGTATGTCCAGCTGCCGGAAAGGTAAAACTCCGTGATAATAAAACATGCACACTATGCCACTGCTCAGTCATCTCACTATATCAGTTTGTCACTGCGCAACCAGTGGTAGGGTGCGAGAGGGTACAATATGTGTAGCACAAGCATGTTGTGTCGTGATCTTTATGTGCAGATATCTTTCGAAGAAGAAAAATAAAGTCCTATGGGGATAGGTGAGTAGCGACGTGCACAGGCTTAGCGGGCTGGAAGTGCATAGCTGCAAATCTGCACATAGGCGGCCAGTGATTTATCTAACATCGTCGAGTAAATCGCTTACAGGGTGGAAGCAACTTCGGTGGATGATCTGGCGGCTGAGCAGCCTTTTCTAGGGATACACTGCTCACCCATGCATTTGGGAAGGGTCTAGAAAAGGTGACCTAAAAATTGTCTACCCTTTTATTAGCTGGTCGGCTTCCTCCGGTCGGCGGCTGCTCTATATTTGCAGGATAAACAATAATAAACAAGGAAAATCCAAATTTTATCAGGAGAGGAATAACCTAACTGTTGCTACGGGGAATGTGAGAACTTTGCTAGATGTCCTGGATAATGAAAAGTTTTGAGCGTATGACAGCTATTGTTGCAAGAGAGCTCGCTAGGTACAGCATAGACATTGCGGCATTGTCTGAAACACGATTGAGTGCTGAAGATCAATTGGTGGAAGTGGCTTTGAGACGAGAGGGTGGAATTGGCTTTGCAGTGCGTTCTGATTTGGTGAAGAGGATTGAACAGCCAATCTGTGTAAGTGACATAATTATGATGATGCGCTTCCCTCTTGCACACGGTAGGTATATGGCGATTTTATCTGTGTATGCCCCTTCCATGGGTCATAATGAAGACACCATAACGGCGTTTTATCGAGATCTCACTCGTACCATTTCCTCTATTCCTTTATCTGAGAAGATCTTACTCATGGTTGATCTAAATGCAAGGGTTGGCAAGGATCATCACACCTGCGGCTCACTCGGCCGGTTTGGTGAAGTAGGGTCAACAGTAATGGTGTGCATGTTCTCCATCTATGCACTCAGTTTGACCTTGCTATCTGTAACAATTTCTTCAGCCACAAAGAGGGCCATAGGTTTACCTGGACCTATCCTCGTTCAAAACAAGGTCACTTGATCGATTACATTATTTCCAGGAAGGCAGATTTGCGGGATGTATGTAGTGTGCGTGTTATGCATGAAGCTGAATGCGGCACAGATCACTTCTTGGTACGCAGGAAGTTGAAGGTCTGTATAAGGAGGAAGTGTAGGTTGGGTGGTGTTGGGATTCCCAGATGGGTTGATGTGTCCAGGCTGGCTGATCCAGGTGTACGTGAAAAGCTTCGATCTGTAGTTAATTCTGCTGATTTTGATGCGTCATGGGCGCATTTTAAAAATACAGTCGATGAAATAAGTGGAGATGTTCTTGGCTTCCGAAAATCTAAAAATCAAGATTGGTTTGATGATAATGATTCTGAAATTACTCAACTCTAAGTGCTAAAAATGAGTTGCACCATAAGATGTTGTCTGCCTCTCATGAAGGTCGAGAGTCCATCCAACAGTCACTTAAAGCAAACAAGGGTATTCTCCAAAAGCGACTCCGCCAAATGAAGAAACAGTGGTGGGATAAACTCGTCAACCAAATCCAGATGGGTTTTGATTGTAAAGACCTAAAACGCATGTGCCATTTGCTTAAAAAAGTTTTTGGTCCTCAAACACTATCTACATCTCCCCTACTCTCAAGTGATGGAATTGCCCTTATAAAGGATCCTAACAAGATTCTCCTTCGCTGGAGTGAGCATTATTCTGATCTCTTTGACAATCCCTCTGATGTTGATAAGGACGTAATCAATGAATTTTTATCACAACAGAAGCTTATCCATGAATTGTCCGTGTTCCCATCTGAGAATGAAATTAGAGATGCAATCAAGGAAGTGAACGTTGGGAAAGCTCCAGGGTTTGATGGAATTCCTGTAAAAGTCCTCTTACATGGGGGTGATAAACTTGTTCATGAAATTCTTCATCTTATCACTGATGTCTGGAGGGGTGTTCCCGTCCATCAGGATTGGGTTGATGCAATTCTTATATCACTGTACAAGGGAAAGGGGGCAAGGACCGACTGTGGAAGTAGTCGTGGGATAAGTTTGTTGTAAGCAGTTGGCAAAGTATTTTCCAGAATTCTACTCAATAGATTGTTAAAGTATATTTGTCCATCCGTCATTCCAGAAAGCCAAAGTGGCTTTCGTCCGGGCAGAGGAACCACGGATATGATCATCTCTAATCGGCAGTTGCAGGAGAAATGTACTGAACACTGCGTTCCGCTTTATAAGGTGTTTTGTTGATTTGACTAAGGTTTTTGATACGGTGAACAGAAGTGCCCTATAGATAATTCTGGGGAGGTTGGGATTCCCACCTCAATTTCTACGATTAATCAGGGAGCTCCACACTAAGAACATTCCCTAAAGGCATATGATAACATAGTTGCAAAATAAATTGAAAAAAGTGTAGGTGCTAGGATATGACCCTGCTTCACACCATTCTCAACCGACATGGGTTCCGACAGGTATCCGTTGAAGTTCAGTCGAGCCTTCATATTAGTGTGGAGCTCCCTGAGTAATCGTAGAAATCTCAGTTTAAGTGTGACCTTTGCAACAGACTGTGTAAAAGCAGGGCTGGTCTGAAGAGCCACCTTCGTTCGCACAGAAAATAGGAATTCATGCATTCTTGATCACATCTCCACATCTATATATGTGTGTGGGTATAAGTGTATATATGTGTACATAATTATAATAAAAAAGATATGTATATATTCAAAAATACATGAAAATAATTGAGTAATCAACAATAAATCAAGGGAAAGATGGTCTTCTTCTGTGAAGAAGTGACAATCACCATGTCTGCCTAAAAGTTTCGACGCAGGCAACAGATTTTTACGAGATCGTTATCGTTTTGAAGCCAACCCTTCGCGCGACAAATGTGGACAAATCGGCTAAAAACATTAATTCCTTTACCCTAAACTGGCCACTTTTCTACACGTATGGGTCGCTTTTTTTCGCCGATATTTTCGAAAGTCATCTCCTGTTTTCGATTGATTAGCCTTTATACCTTATTCGCTTCCGATTTTGCGATGGCCGCAACGGAAAAGGTGTCACGTTTTACTTTCGCGTTGTTTTCCTATTGGCGATTGCTTCCATGATACTAATGTTTCTTTTTCTTTGGTTCTTTTTTTTGCTCAACACACACCTCCAAACACGGGGCAACGCCGGTCACCCAGGCCAGTTTACTATAAAAAGACAAATATGTTAAATCGTAATAGGAATTACAATTGGTATGCATCGAACACAAAACAACGTCGATATGATGCTATTAAGTATAATTCTTAAGTGCAGCCAGGGGTTGCAATGCAACACTTTGTATAACGATAATTTCTAGCGTTCGATGTTTACACACGACGTACGGAATCAAAATGCATAAATGCGTTTGGACACATATCGTCTGCGCACACACTATCCGAAATAAAAACAAATAATTATATTTGGGATCAATCAGAAAACTTTGACAATGTATTTGAAATGGTGTTTCTTGGGAAATACGCCAACCTATTAAAAGCGATGGTTTTCTTCAATTAATCAGTAAGAACTCAATTGACTCGAAACTGCGCACCGGTATTGCTGGTTTAGCACTATGGGCAACATCTCTCTCCACTCACACGCACACAAACATTAACGGACCCGCAGACACACACAACCAATTGATATTATAATCTGCAAGTCTGTATAAACTTTATTCATTGATATATTATATTTTTAAAGTGACCCTATTAATAAAAATGAGGATTAACTCTTATAAAAATCGTTCAATGAATTATATTATAGTGAGCAGAAAAGTTTGAATACGACACTCTTGACTCTCTTCAATCGCTTCAAAGAATTTTAAAAATATTAAAGAACGTTAAATGTGCTCCTATTGCTGAAAACCTTGGATTTTAAACATATATAAATTATCTGTTTTGCGAATATGTGACTTATTTATTCATTATTTTTTTTAGTTTACCGTATGATAATATCTCACATTCAAATACAACACCTGCAAACGTTTTTAACTTAATATATTTCTCTTGTTTTATGATCAGATAAAATACATGTCACAAACAACACACCTTAAAAGGAGTCGTGAAGACACCAATCAGACAAAGTACCACCTCTCATTACTAGTAACCTTTATTCCCATAAATTTCGTCATTTTGAAAACGGTGTTTTGCAGTCGCACTGTTGAAATTACATAGACTGGACATATGGATTACTAAATAGAAAGACAGCACGCAAGAAAGAGAGAAGTAGACTTGTGAAAAACGTGAGTCCTCTCGATGTACATACTGACGACTAATCTGCCCACTTTACTGTTAAAGTCTTTATATTTTGGAAAGTCTTCTACTCTAATCGTTTCTTCTCTCAGACTTCTACGTTTGGAAATTCATTTCCATCTCTTGCTCCCTTGAAAATAATGATATATAGTTTAACTAAAACTAGTCTGGGTGCCCGGCGTTGCCCGGGTGTTTGGAGGTGTGGGTTGAACAAAAAACAGTGGTAGTAGGCAGGCAGGCTCTAACCCGTACAGCGAAGGAGGCAAAGGACTAGAAAAAAAAAAGAAAAAAACGTGACGTCTTTGCTGTTACACCCATCGCTAAACCAGAAGTTAGTTAGGTGTAAACTAAGGCTAGAAAATCTAAAGGGGGCGATGAATTTTGAAAAGATCAGCGACAAAAAGTCCCATTTGCGGATGAAGGAATTAATATTTTAGGCCAATCTCTTGATATTTGACGTCTGAAGGGTCGACCTAAAAATCGTGCCGATCTCGTGAAAATCCGTTGCCTTTGTCGA